>NC_056702.1:24938819-25044560 GCF_018831695.1 Puntigrus tetrazona | reverse complement strand
AAAAAGCAGATAAATCAGGTTCTCACATGGTATAGCTAAAATAAGTGTTATTTTTTATACACATGCACAGGAGTATATGTCGTGTAACTCACATTTGATCAGTTTGTGACTTTAAGATAAATCGGACCACGTTGTACTCAATAACGCTACTTCAGTAAGGTTCATTCAAATTGTGGATGCGGGTTTAAACTAGGTTCTAATTACGTGTCCAGGATTTCTAAATGAAGGAGCGTGATAAATAGTGAATTCATACAGAACCCTAAATCGTGAAGCGTGGGCCATCTTTTACACATTGACCAGTTTTATAAAACATTTCAGCTAGTCGCAGAAATGCTTGGCGCTTTGTTAAATATAGTCTGTGGAACAACGTATAAACATGCGCTGCATAGTGCTAACGTTAGATTAACAAAAGTACGTTTATTTCGAGGGAGTTGCAGACTGGCTTTTAATGTTTATTTTTATGAGTTAACGTTAGCTGTAGTGGTGTGTGTTTTAGTTTTTGTATTGGTCTCATCTAGATACTATAAGCATTTTGTGTTAGCTTGTTAAAAAGCACACCGACTGACTGTGATTATCCTGTGAGAGTGTTTCATTCTGAAGAAATGCTGGTTCAAGTGGAGGGTAAAGGAACCCAACCGATCCAATGCCAGTGAAAAAATGGCGGTTTTGACTTCTGTGAATTCATTAAGGAAGGTACATTTTTCACTTTTAGAGTAATTTGTGTAATTAGTGTTATTTACGTTGAAGTTAACTATTATTACTCATATAAAAAGCCATAATAATCATAATATCCGTAATCTTTTTAAATCAGATATTCAGTATATTATAAATGGACTTAATCCCAAATCAAATTCTGATCGTGATTAAAGTGGTGTTTTAATTTTGTACCTTATAGTAATGTTAAAATCTCTCAAAATCTCTTGCATTGGAAAATTTAAGTTTGAACATGAAATCGAATGGTACTTTCTACCTCTAAGCTTCAACAAAGCTCAACTTGCTCGCATGGAGCCAATGTGATCCTAAAGACTTTGCAGGAGTTGATGTTGATGCTGATATTTTGATGAGCTTGCAGAGAACATCTAAGGTGTCCTTCAGACTTTAGACGGTGATAAAGCCGTAAGAAGCTGGTAAACATCCCTGTGGCTGATATGGTAGAGAAGTATGGGTAAGTTAGCAATAAAATCAAACACTAGTATTGCACTGGTGTTTTATCATAGTTTTATTTTTTATTTGTAATGTTCATTTTTCTTCATTTTTTTTCATGCTGTGGTGTAGGATCTGACCAGCCTTTATCCGTAAGATATATGTTCCTGGAATCATTACTTTATTCCTCAATTTGTGTTCACTGGACAGGTTATGTAAGTATACAGTACATGGAGGCTGTACACTTTTCTTATTTCAGCACATATCAAATGCGTGAGTCAATCAAATTATTTATTATTCTGATTATTTATCTTCTGATGGTATTTGCTTTTTTGGTTCTGGCAGCATGTTTTCTTTTAGGAAAAATCTGCAGAACTCTGTGGGAGGAATGTAAACCTTGTCAAATGTTCTCAAATTATTGGTAGCTATGAGTATTATAAAATAAGTATATGTATGTTTTATTGTTTGGGTAGTGGGTCATCAAATAGAATGAACGAGTCTGATTATGGTAAGTATAAATGTTTGTTTTATTTGTTTATTATGTTTAAGGTTTAACTGTATACTGTATTCTACAATCAGCTGTGGCGCAGAAATGAACGGAACCACTAATAACCTGAAATAATAGAGCAGAGAGAAACAGACAAACCACCTAATAATGTTATGTAACAGTGAGTTATTCTCTGCGTATCAGGAAGCACTGCTTCTGAACTCCTTAAACATGTCAATTGCTGTCCTGAGCTTTCTTCCAGAACACACACTTCACAAATATCCTCATATTTTTATTAGAACAACTCTCCAAGATTTTAGCATGGTAAAGGTTAGGACAATATTACTGTATTTGGTATTGGAGAGTAGGATCTGCTACTGTTAGTTGTTACTGTTGTTGTATATTGCTCAGTGACATGTAGCACTGCCAGTTGATGTAGAGATTCATAGTCCTCATGTCCATATTAGAAACCCGTGAGACACAACAAAACATAGCTCCGATCACAGCGCCCTCTATTCTCCTGTTCTTTGTTTCCTTGTTGAACGTGGTGCACAAATGACGTTGCTGTCAGCCGGCTTACCTCCACTTCTTACGACGCTGCGCCAAAGCAACCCTTTAAATGGTACTGGGAAATACTTCATGCCAACGAGATCAAAGTGATCCTCAAGACATAATAAAATATCTCATGCACGCCTACAAAATATCTGCACGCCAGGTCTCATCTGTTAATTTCTAACCTTTCTATTTATTTATGCATTTCATTTTTTTAATGAATATAAAAAGACTTTCTTCAAGAGAATATAGCAAGCTATAAAACATACTACGACACGACGCAAGAAGTGCAACAAAAGTTAACCCTGTTTCTCAAAGATCCACAGACGCTGCAGGATCCTCAATTAAAGGTTAACCCTACTGGATTGCCTTGGGTCAAGTTCTGTGTATTTATGCACATGCTGTATGTCTGATCGCTTATCCAGGAATCCAAATGCAAAATGATTAGTCAAAGCTGGGAACCTTTGAGACGCCCTGAAAAATCAAACATGCCTCCTTAGTCAGCTAATGGATGTGGATGTTACAAGCCAGTGTTTGCAGAAGTGGCTATAAATCTGGTAATGAAACTTATCTCCATTAAGCTCCTTACAGTATAGATTGGTTTGAGGAGGAAAATGATTACATTCTCATCTGGGAGTTAAGCTTCAACCCTGAAAAAGAGGCACAAATCTATCAATGGAACTGAATCACAGACATTATTTGCCTGATGTTGTGAACAGTGCTTCTAGAGCCAGTTGTCTTCTACCGACATTGCGCTTGGTCAATACAAAGATCCCAGAACTGTTTTATAAACAAATTTTTGGGAAAAGCATGCACAAATAATTTACGCAGCCAGTATGTCATTAGTGATTATATTGTTTTCCAGTCCAATAGAAATCTGCTATAAATTATCTAGAATGTCCTGCCTTGGTTTCTCCGATTCAGCATTGGTGTGCTTTTTATATCCAGAAGATAACAACTACGTTAACGCAGTGTCTCTAGCTGGTGTTCAAGAGGCCAACGCCCAGCTGATCCCACAACTGCATCCCAAGGCCATAGGTCTTTCAGCACCACCACCGCCTCCTTCTCCTAGGTGCAGAGGATCACATTCTCCACAACCATCCTCCTATGCCTCTCCTTCACTCCAGCCAAGGAGAAATGGACAGTGTCCTGCACCAGGCATTCACAAATGTGGCTATGGCCATCTCCCGCTAGGCATCACTATTACGCTGCCACAAACAGGAACGACATACCTAAATCCCACTCCCCTCGGCAAGGCCAGGGAAAAGTCAAGCCGGGATGCTCACTATCAATGCCCCTGAGGCGACTACTACAGTTCCAGGGTCATGCCTTTGATCTTCAGGCTGCAGCAGAATGCCTTCAGGAAGCCCGGCCGACTCCCAGATTTAGCCACAGCTCCCGATCTCCCAAACACCAGCCAGCATTGCCTCAATATAATGCTCCCGCGCAGGCCGAGCATTCCTCCCCACCTCCCCACAGATTTGCCTGCCACCAGAGCCGACCATACTGCAAGGCCACCTTCACTAATGGCACAGGCTATGGCACCCCTATCCTTCTGTCTTCTGCCTAGCTTTTGCCTACCTCCGAGCTGGCCAAAGCATGAGGCCGCCTCCACTGATGAACAACCCCTTTGTTTTCCATACTTTTCTCCAATCTTGTCCTCAGAGCCATCTGGAAAGTGCAAGCCTGCCTTTGCAATCGGTTCAAATGACCTTTTTCCTTCCAGCACCCCCTTACCCACCTTAAATCCTACGCCTTATCCACAGCCACGCCCTCTACCTATGCCACCGAACACCCGCCTCTGGATCCTCCCCCATCTCAAAACAGTATCAGGACCTAGATCCTCTCAGAAATTCAGCATGCTGGCCCCTAGATGCAGAACCCTGCCAACCCCAGCACCTCCTTATCCAGAACTAATATACCTCTGAATCATCTCCTAAGACCTCTCTCAAGCTTCACTTGATTTGATTCTCCAAGCCATTTCACCCAGAACATGGCAATTTTGCTACTTTAAAGCATTCCTTTCCACCTATAACTTGCCTTCTCCCTGTTGTCTATCACTTAATTAATTTCTTACCTTAATATCACAAAAAAACAAAAAACAAGTCAGCTCCATCAATGAATATCTAGCGGAATCCAATTTTTTCCATAAACTCATATACTCATATATCAACTCAAATCACCAATGCCCATACTTCTCTTTTTATCAAAGTCCATTTAAGCAGCCCTTCCCACTCATTCAATAGAGAGATTAATCTCATTCAATTTACACTGCCCACTCGATGCTATGTTCATTTTAGCATTTTTTTTGGCTTCCTTAGATGTTCTGAACTAACTGTCACTTTAAACTTCAACCCGAAGTTCTATGAAAATCCATGCAAATGCAGATTAATAGATCCATATTTAATTACATTTAAATATGTATGCATATATATCTTTATTAAATATTATATTTAATATTTACTAGCTATTTACGTTGCATTTATATTTTTCTCTTTAAATCAATTAAACTTTAATCTGTTTAATTTCTTTAATTATATTTAATTTATAGATCAAATTAAATCACACAGATGTAAACTGCTGTTTCTGTCAATGCTTTCAGGAACATTTCAGTTGCATTGATGCCCATTCAGGGTTAGAAAGCTCTCTGGTTTCATCAAACATATCTTAAATTGTGTGAACTGTCCTTTAAATCTTTAAACAGAGCCTAATACAATGCTGAATTTATACTGGATTATTAGTATAGATATATAGCAATATAGAACTTGTCTACCATGTTGACACAGGTAATTGACACAAAATGTTAAAATAATATAAAAGATAAAAGCCTTTAATGTACTTTACTTTAACCATTACAAAAATGGTTTGAATGTTTCTAATCAAAATTGATTCAACTATACCAGTGGTTTTCAAACTTATTCCTGGGGATCCAGAAAGATAGCTGTCAGAGAAGATAGACATGCAAAATGAGCAGAGCAGTGGATCCCAAAGAACAGGATTGAAAACCACTGGATTATACAATAAATGTATTGTATTACATGCTATTATATTGCTCTGTTGTATTCACTGCAACATCAGGGACAGTAGGAATGCTTGAAAATAGAGCCTAATGTCTTTAAATCCATTATTTCTGTGAACAAGTTGAGGTGTGTTTATTATTTCCTTATGTCTATTGATTGACTAACATTAATTTCAGTTTCTTACAAATCTTTGACTAAAAAAATGACTAAAAAAATGTATAGCATTAGCATTACAGTTTACATTTCCGACATTTGTGTTGTAAGAATGTAGAATCAATATTGAATTTAAATTGAATGTGGGTATAGCAGTGCAATCCAGTTTGGAGATCTATTACTGTCACGAATGAGGGGTCTGAGGCGTATGGATCCATGTGCAGGCTTTTATTGAAGAAGAGGCAAGGTCATCAAACAGGCAGGCGTCAAACAGGGCAAACAGATGTATAGGAGGCGAGGCAATAACAAAATCCAAAAACAGGCAGTGGTCAGGTCAGGCAGCAAACAATCACAGAATCAGAAGACAGGCAGGGTCAAAACCAGGGAAACAAGAACTCAGAAAACACAAGGAAACTCGGAAACAACAACAGTACAGGCGAACAATGCAACCTGCAGGTGAGTGACCTGCTTCTGAATTTATAGTCCTAAACAGGAAGTAGCAGCAGAGGAAGTGATCACCGATCACCCAGAGGTAAGAGCTCCTGTCGCGGCCATCAACCCCATAGGGCCGACCGACGGCAGCGGCGGAGCAGGTGGTCGAGGAGACGGAGGCGGAGAGCCGAAGAGCCAGGGTGACACAGAGGCATTGGATGTCCTAGGTGATACCAGAGCGACAGAGGACTGAGGTGGAGCCAGGGGAGGGGAGGAGCCTGACAGAGCCGGAGGGATGGAGGGACGAGGCGGCTGGAGGAGAGGAATCCTGAGGCGACGGATGGTCGACGACCGACCAAGGCGTAGCCAGAGAGACATTGGAGCCTGGTGGAGCTGGTGGAATGACGAACCACGGTGGAGAGGAGGGAGTTAGAAGCCCAGGGGAGCCGCGGGTCTACGAGACGAGGAGGAGTCCGGGACTCGGAGGCGGGATGGTGAAGCGAGGATCCTTCACCCACGGCGGCGATGGAGACTGGCAGACCCGTGGCGGGGCGGTGAAGCGAGGATCCTTCACCCACGGCGGCGATGGAGACTGGCAGACCTGCGGAGCTCCAAGTGGAGGGCAGAGGATGGTGGGAGGGTGGGATAACTGGAGGCTTTGCACAAGGCGCGGGCACTGGAGGCTTTGCACGAGGCGTGGGCACTGGAGGCTTTGCACGAGGCGCGGGCACTGGAGGCGCCATCTTGGGAAGCGGCCCTGGGCAGGCGGCGGCCATCTTGTGAAGCGGCTCTCTGGAAGGCGGCGGCCATCTTGTGAAGCTGCTCTGGGAAGGCGGCGGCCATCTTGTGAAGCGGCTCTGGGAAGGCGGCGCCATCTTGTGAAGCTCTGGGAAGACGACTGCCATCTTGTGAAGCGGTTTCTGGGAAGGCGGCGCCATCTTGTGAAGCGGCTCTGGGAAGGCGATGGCCATCTTGGGCAGCGGCTCGGGAAAAGCGGCGCCATCTTGTGAAGCGGCTCTGGGAAGGCGGCGCCATCTTGGGAAGCGGCTCATCTTGAAGGCTCTGGGAAGGCGCCATCCATCTTGGGAAGCGGCTCGGGAAGGCGGCGGCCATCTTGTGAAGCGGCTCTGGGAAGGCGGCGGCCATCTTGTGAAGCGCCTCTGGGAAGGCGGTACGCGCCATCTTGACAGCGGCACGGGAAGGCACATACACACATTCATTCAAGGGCTAGCACTAAATTGGACTACAACTAGTAAATATAGCAACAAAGCTCTTTCAATCAAACGCAGGATAAAACTGAATTCGTTACTATAGCAACAGCAGTGTGGCGATGCTGACGTGATTTTGTTGATTGACAGAGAAAATGAAGTTAAGTCTTTGTTAAACTTTCTTCTTATCGTTAAGCGTTACCAACATTACAGAATTGTTATTTGATAGACAAAAATCCTAATGTAAAATACAAATTTGTATTCATGAACCGTTAGCTATTCCATTAAGCCGCTATTTTCCTCTTTGGATGTCGAAATCAAACCTAAGCCATTGTGTTTTGTTCGTCGTTTCAATTAATTGTTAAACACACTCTGGGATGAATGAAACCACGCGGGCTTTTTATTAACTCGTGTGAGCAGAGCTGTCTGTATAAACAAGCGTTAGTTTTAAAGTGTCTTTAGAAAACGGGTGAAATTTATACATTCCGTCGAAAGTTACAGAGTTTAATTAAAGCTGCAGTCTGAGACGTTTTTATGTTCAGAATATACAAAATTACTAAGCGAGTTCACCAATAGTGTTTTAATAAGTGTTTATGTAACCCACTCAAATAATGGAGTTATGCAATTAGTAAAGGTGTCAGTAATATTTCTTTATATATATTATTGAATATGTATTTTTTTCTTTCTAATGTATAGTAATATTCAGGCATGCAAAGTAAATATATAAATATATTTTATTTGATTGTTGTCAAATTGAATTACTAATTAGAGAGGTGCGTCGATGGTTGCTGACGTCACTCATGCGCCAGCTCGTGGCGAGAGATACGAGCTGTACTTCTGCTCTCGCTTATTCATGGCCATCCTTGCATATTCTTCTTTAATTGTATGCCTGAACTTTTTTATTGCATTACGTAAGTCTCAAGTACTCTTATTTTCTGTATATTTGATTTGTATGTTCTGTTATTGTAAGATGTTGTGAATGAATCATTCGGTTCGTGCGGACAAAGTGCATAGAGTAATAAGAGCAAACTTTTTCTGTTATGTTAGAAGAATTGTTGAACATGGTTATGGACTCGTTTTGTGAAAAATAATGTTATACTTCAAGTTATCCAAGTTAATTGTTATTAAATCAATTGGCCGACGTCACTCATGCGCCTCGCTTATTCATAGCCATCCTTGCATATTCTTCTTTAATTGTATGCCTGAACTCTTTTATTGCATTAGCGATTTGGAGTGTGCTGTGTGTGCTTGGTGGGAGTGGATGATTTCATCACGTTGCGATCTTTTGGATTCGTGCCAGAGAGACGAATTGGAGTTCACTCGAGTGAATCGCACGATTCAAGGACTCGTTCGTGAGGAGTGAACGGTTCTTCATCGTTGGTTTCGCGAGGATTCTGTAGGCATTCGTTCATACACTTACACTGATTTGAACTGAAGCAAACACATTTCGACCTGATTCAGGAGTTACGCATTTCTTCTGATAGTTTGGACTGTCTATTTCATTTTATTTTATTTTATTCAATTGTGATATATTTGATATATTTTTGTCAACCAAGTGACAATTACACTGCATAGTGTTATAACAAAAAGAGGGCACACTGAATACAAATAACACCTGTTGAAACGTATTTCTGTGTATGTGTTTTTATTCAAGCAGTTGGTGACTGAATTGACATTTGAATCGCGAGTGCAGACACATTTCTTAAGCACAATTATTTTTTTATACAATTCTGTGTTTAGTGTAAGACCCGAACCGAGACATATATTTGGTGAGCTCAGACCTTGTAGATATTTTTCCTCCTTTTATTTATATAATTCCGGTAAACGGGTTACATTTATATTCGGACTAGTTCGGTAAGTACCGCTGCGGAGTAGCCCCATACCTGCGTGATTCGCCGTAGACGTACCCATAAAAGTAGTTCCGGCTGCAGTGTTCTTCCGCAAGAAGCTCTGTTTATTAACCGCTAGAGCGCAAAAAGTCACGAACTGCAGCTTTAATTATTTCCGCTTTCGGATTTTTGTGTTATTGAGTCTAGCATTAAATTGCGATTATATATTGCGTTCTGCTTTTTATATGAACAATTGTTTTTAAAATATTTATAATAGCCTACTCTTTTCAAATAATGCGGTTTATGCGAGGCCCCTTTGCGCTGCACGTGCAGAGTACACGTGAGGTCACGTGAAATCCGTGACGTCACAGTGAAGCATTCCACAGTATAAATTCATCGTCGCCTCACATTTAATCTAATCTAGTGTGATCAATTGAGTGAGAATCAGAGCAGAAAGATTATCACGTGAACAAACACTCAAAATAACTGTTTTCCAGCGCTTCATTACAGCACCAGTGTTTCTGTCTGTAATCAATGGAGCTCAAGTCTAAAAAGAGTTCAATATTAGTAGATAATACAATAAGAGCTGGAGAAAAAAACATCACTGACCCTTCAGGAGCAAATCCAGAGGCTTCTCCTGCAGCAGCAGCTATGGAGAACAGCCCAGCAGGTGAACAACAAGCTTGTGAAAATTCCTTTCTCTGAAATAGTTTTGTTGCAACAATTCCTTTTTAATATATTAAATGTGTGTATGACTTTTTTCTTCTTTTTTTTTTTTTTTAAGAAAAACCAGCTAAACACAAGAAGAAAAGCCTTTGTGCATTCTTCAAGAAGACATGGCTTGCTGTGAAAAGCACTCGTCGAGGCAACAAAACAGCCCTCCTCAGCTTGTGACGGACACAGATTCAGCTGATCTTCAGTGTGGTCCTTCTGATCTCGAACCAGCAGCACACTGTCATCCAGCTGATCCACAGCCAGGCCCGTCCGGTCTAGAGCCAATAACTCTACAGGATCAACCTGATCCTCTGCCATGTCTGTCCAGCATCACACCGATAGACTGTGATGAAAATCCAGCTGATCCCGAGCCAGCTGAAGGTATGTCTACTGTCAATTCAATTCTGTCCTGTTTTTCCCACTTTTGAGTGTTTATCTAATACCTACAAGTATGTTCGAATGTGCCTTGTAATATCTGGTGATAATTCTTAACTCTCCATTTCTGTTTTTTTTAGAAAATCAAACAAACACAAAGAAGAAGAAACGCATTCTCACACTCTTCAAAAGATTGTGGCGGGCTGTAAAATGTGCATCAACACGGAAAAAGCACAACAAAGTGGCTCCTCTTTGTGCACAGCCCGACTCCGATTCAGCTGATCCTCAGTCGGATCCAAACATTCTTGAACCTATGGCTCTGCAGCATTCAGCTGATCATCGGTCAGATCCTCTGTCCATGAAACCATGGCTCTACAAGATCTGACAGATCCACCAGAAGATCATCTGTCTTGTTCGTCTGATCCTGGTCAAGAACCGCCTGGTTTTGTACCAACATGTCTGCAGAATTCAGCTGATCATCAGTCGGATCCATCTGTCCATGAAACCATGGCTCTACAAGATCTGACTGATCCTACAGAAGATCGTCTGTCTGGTTTGCCTGATCCTGGTCAAGAACCGCCTGGTTTTGTACCAACGTGTCTGCAGGATTCAGCTGATCTTCTTCCAGGCCCGTCAGCTCTTGAGCCAGTACTCCCAAAATTTCCAGCTGCTTGCAAGCATAGACGAATCAAGGATCAAACCCGAGCAGCCTGTTTCAGCCGTCCCAACTCCAGGTGAGTCTATTTCCACTTGTCTGTGTGCGTATACATGTATGTATAATTCCTCATACGGTATTCCAAACGTAAATGATAACTGTTGACAAAGTAGTATTGACTAAAAGCAATTGAAAGAATCCTTCTGTTACATGTTGACTTATGGTGAACTCTAAATCTCATACTGAGTAGGTACTACATTTGAATTTGAACGTGCTTTGTGTTCAATTTTGGGCGTAGCATTAGTTTCAAACATTGAGCATATTTATTCTCCATGTATCTGATGTGAATTGCATGTGTGTATTTATTCTAGCACTGCCACAGGGTTTCATGTCAGACTGAATCTCATATATTAACATGCTCTCTTTGTATGTTTTTGCAGTACCATTTGATGAGATTTATGAAGTGGGAGATGAGCTTGGACAAGGAGGCTTTGGCACTGTGTACGAGGGGACTTCAAAAAATCAACGCAAGAAGGTAGGAATCACCGCTTTATTCACCAAATGTATATAGAAGATATCGATCAGTGCTTAGACCAAAACATTTTTAATATCAATTTAAATAGAAATATTTGTGATCATGACTATATATGTGTGTGTATATATGTGTATAAAGTTGCAGATTCAATATAATCAGTTTACCCATTTGTAACATACTTATAATTTCATTTATTTATTCATTGATTGCATTTATTTTTTGCAGGTTGCTATCAAAATCATCCTCAAGTGTGAAAGAGACCGTTATATTGAACTAGTAAGTTGACATAACTTAATGTACATAATTAAATACCAACTACATTACATTGCAAACAGAAGTGAAATGTTATATTGAACTTTTAATTACTCTTTTCTATAATGTTAGCCTGGCTGTTCAAAGCCACTGTTTGCAGAAGTGGCTGCAAACCTGCTGCTGAAACAGGCTCCATTAAGCCCCTACATTGTGTACATGCTGGAATGGTTTGAAGAGGAGGATCGGTTCATCCTCATCCTGGAACATCCGGAACCCTGCAAGGACTTGCTCAAATTTGTGGTTAACAACATGCATTGGGCGAACGAATTACAGACACGTAGCCTGATGTATCAAGCGGTGCTCGGGGCCAAGCACTGTCTTGACCGAGGTGTCTTTCACCGGGACATTAAGTTGAATAACTTTCTGATCAACACGACGACTAACCGAGTCCAACTAATAGACTTTGGCTGCAGTGACCTCGTCAAAAGTACAGGCTACTTGGGTGGTTTTATAGGTGAGTTGGCGTTACTATGAGGCCTAATGAGAAGTCAAACTTCTGAGTAGTGATTTAATGAAAACAAATGGACATTTGGTCAAGTTTCTGGTGACATTTGTTTGCAAATAGATTTTGTAACCTGAATATGCCTTGCTTTCATGAACAGGAGGAGTCTGCCCGCCTGAATACTACAACGACTTAAGATACAAGGCAGAGCCAACAACCGTCTGGTCTCTGGGTGTAATGATGTACACAATGATGTGCAAATGTCGACCCTTTAGAAGTCCTGAAGACATGATGCATGGCAGTCTGAGTTTTAACGTTAGAGTATCCACAGGTGAGAGAACAATCAACTACCAATAACACAGTGACATTAAGATTGTTAAACACACAAAGTGTAATACATGCTACATATTTCCATACTTGACAACGTTAGCATGTCATGGACATGAAAGAACACACATGACTAACCAATGAAAAATTTGTACAGAATTGCAGAACTTGATAAGTCGCTGCCTGACTGTTGACCCAACTAAGAGAGCGACTATTGAGGAGATCCTACAGCATAAATGGTTTCAACGAGGACAAATGTCAGGAGTAGCTCAGAGTCAGGCAGAGTGACTTAGGAGGGAAGGCAGATGATGACAGGAATCCCTCTTCTGAAAGTCCTAGAAGTGCTGTCATTCGTTCATTAAGCGGATGACCAAAACTGCACAAGCCATTCACCAGAGAGTCTCCGGAGCAGCAAGCTTAGTTTAAAAAAAAAAAAAGAGCAAACTTAATGGACGAAATGAAAAACAAATTTCTAAGAAATTAACACACGAAACCAAGGAGCAAATTTTATACTGTAAAAAAGTGTGCACAAAACAGAGGAAATGAAGATGGAGAATATTATAAATTTAGCGCACAAAAAACAGGAATACTAATGTAGACTTTACAAAGACCGTTCCTGTCAGCTCCTCAAACTGATCTTAATATATTCAAGTTATTGAATAGGTAGAGTTACATTTTATTCAATAAAACCTCTACAAAAAAAAAATCACTTGTGTAAAATTTTCTGGACCTACTGAAAAAACAGCCTATGCCAGGCTGGGAGAAATGAACAGTGTTGACATAGTTTAAACACTACATGGTGATAAAATTACACTGCTGTTATTTTTAAGACGGTGTCATTGTGAAATTTAACCCAAAGAGGTAAAAAACAAAAGCCACACCTCCACTTACTATGTCCGCCATTTTATTTCACTTGAAGACGAAGAAAAAGCAGATAAATCAGGTTCTCACATGGTATAGCTAAAATAAGTGTTATTTTTATACACATGCACAGGAGTATATGTCGTGTAAGTCACATTTGATCAATTTGTGACTTTAAGATAAATCGGGACCACGTTGTACTAATAACGTTACCTCAGTAAGGTTCATTCAAATTGTGGATGCGGTCTAAACTAGGTCTCTAATTACGTGTCCGTGGATTTCCTAAATGAAGGAGCGTATTAATAAATACTGAGTTCATACAAACCTAAATCGTGAAGCGTGGGCGCCATCTTACACATTGACCAGCTTTATAAAACATTTTAGCTAGTCGCTAGAAATGCTTGGCGTTTTGTTAAATATAGTCTGTGGAACAACGTATAAATGCACTGTATAGTGCTAACGTTAGATTAACAAAAGTACGTTTATTTCGAGGGTGCTGCAGACCTGGCTTTTTAATGTTTATTTTTATGAGTTAACGTTAGCTGTAGATACTATAGGCATTTTTGTGTTAGCTTGACTGACTGGGATTATCCTGTGAGAGTGTTTCATTCTGAAGAAATGCTGGTTCAAGTGGAGTCTAAAGGGAACCCAAACTGGATCCGAATACCAGTGAAAAATGGCGGTTTTGACTTCTGTGAATTCATTAAGGAAGGTACATTTTTCACTTTTAGAGTAATTTTATTCTTAGTGTTATTTACGTTGAAGTTAACTATTATTACTCATATATAAAAAGCCATAATAATCATAATATCCGTAACTTTCTTTTTAAATCAGATATTCAGTATATTATAAATGGACTTAATCCCAAATAAAATTGTGATCGCACTAAAGTGGTGTTTTAATTATGGTACTTTCTACCTCTAAGCTTCAACAAAGCTCAACTTGCCGCATGGAGCCAATGTGATCCTAAAGACTTTGCAGGAGTTGATTGATGCTGATATTTTTGATGAGCTTGTGAGAACATCTAAGGTGTCCTTCAGACTTTTAGACGGTGATAAAGCCGGTAAGAAGCTGGTAAACATCCTTGTGGCTGATATGGTAGAGAAGTATGGGTAAGTTAGCAATAAAATCAAACACTACACTGTAAAAAAAAATCCGTAAAAATACAGTAAAAACGTCTGTTTTCATTTGAAGGAATTTTCCGTATTTTTAGTGTTTTCCGTAATTTTTAATGACGCGTTGCATTGTGGGTGCAAGATCCTTGTGACGCTAAACGCGCGTGCGTGAGAGGCAAGCGCCATTAACACATTTCATTCAAATTCGGAGAAGGTTTAGATTAACGCCTCTGAGGTAAAATTTACGTTTAAGGTTTTTTTATTATTATTTAAATCTTTAGTAACGCCAATAATGTATTTAGGTGCTGTCTTATTAGTTTTAGACCCGTTTAGTTAATGTTGTGCTTGTCCTCGTTCAGTGATTTGAATCCAGTTTTGATTTAATTGCTATTTGTGGATATAATGAAGATATATGTGACTGTGCCCTTATGTTTTAGTTTTATTCGATTTAATTTATTGTGTGCCCAAGAAAACAAACCGTTTACTTAATCGGGATAAGGTTTAACGCCCTGAGGTAAATATCTTTGCATTTAGTTTTTGTTCTTTTTTTAATTTATACAACACAACTTGTTTTAGTAACGCTGCTATTGTATTTAAGGTGCTAGTTATATCTTATTCGTTTGTTGTAGTTTATGTAGTTTTGTATTATTACAAGCCTGGCACATTTTAATAAAGTTGTGGCACATTGATAAAAATGTTGAGAAAATAAAAAGGCTGTCACTTCACCACACTAGTAATGAAGTGTGTCAGGGATCAGGGTCAGGTACTTTTTTTTTTTTTCTCTTGAACCGGTCTTAATTTGGCCATTCAGTTAAAATCGTTTTTTTTTTTTTTTTTTTGAATGCGCTCGTCTTGGTGCGAGACTTAAAAAGTAACTTTGTATTAGTCATGTTGGCTTGCAGTGTTTGTGAATTTAAATGCGTTTCATTATCACAATATCTAAAGCACTGCAGAACCCACAGACATGTACACAATGTTTTTTTTTTTCGTGTGGCCATAAAGACTGTGGAAGAAAGTTTTCCTCATTCAGTTGCTTGCCGTTCATATGTCACGAACACATCCAGACAGACAAACATGGAACCGGAACGTGTCTGTGCAATTAAAGTGTTCAATGAATTTTTGCAGCACAGAGTATGCAGATATTAAAGGGCTTGTGTCTCACTTAAGTGGCCACATACAAGAGGGGCTGACTATAACTTGTCCCTTTTATGGGTGTTCCAAGACTTTTAATGTAAAGACATCCTTTTCATCACATATTTCCAGATATCATAGAAGCTGGAATGTCACCCACATTTCACCTGTTCATCTATGTGAGGTTGCAGTACAGTCATCTTCAGGTGAGGAAGCACATGTTTCCGATAGTGTACCTGATGAAATTGATGTGACTGATGCAGACCCAAGGAAGGATGAAGTGCAAGATGCTTACACAGAGAATTTAGCTCTGTTTTACTTGGCTTTGGAGGCAAAGCATTTAGTCCCAGTCTCCACAATCACAGAGATGGCAAATGAAATGAAGACTCTTCAAGGTATTCAACAAGAATACACAATGAATGTGCTGTCGAAAGACCTTGAAAAATATGGTGTTTCTGCAGAGTTGTTAAGATGTCTTGGGAAAGTGCATATGAGCAGAGTCCTATGCACAAGTCCTATGCACAAGGCCTTAGATGCTAAAGCCTCAGTTTATTGCTAAAAGAGGGCAGTGCAACTCAGCAGTGCTGTAAGCATCTTCATGATGAGGATGGTACACTGTGTGATTTCATTGATGGCCATGTCATTAGATCTAATGCTATGTTGGCGTCAGACCAAGACTCTTTAAAGGTGATGCTTTTTCAAGACTCCTTTGAGATTGCTAATCCACTCGGATCTGCCAAACAAAAGCACAAAATTTTAGCTGTCTACTTCACACTTGCAAACTTTCATCCACACAACCGTTCAACTGTGGATCAAATACAGTTGGTACTTCTATGTTCAGAAAAGAAGACTGCAAATACTTTGGTGTGGATAAAGTTTTCACTAAGGTAGTGTCAGACCTGAGTGAGCTGGAAACCAAAGGCATATCTTTTGAGGGAAAGTTGTATAGGGGAACTGTTGCATGCATAATGGGAGATAATTTGGGCTCCCACATGATTGGTGGGTTTACAGAAAATTTCAGCTCTGCTGAGTTTTTCTGTAGATACTGTCTAATGACAAGAGATGAATTCATCTCCAACCCTCTCACAGTTGTCACTCTGAGAGATCCCGCTGCTTATAAGGAGTCTGTGCAGTACTTGGAAAGACACCTGAAATGACCATGCACCATGGCATTGTAGTATTATACCTTTTGTTAATTATGATAATTATGAATTAACACTTGAATTCGCTCTTAATTCAAGTTTGGGGAATTGAATCTTAAAGATTCACGTTAGTATGTAATTCAAATATACCTTTAAATCACCTAATACGTCCAGCGTTTTAGGGCAATTTAAATGTATGTTACCAATATGAATTTACTCTGTGATCAGCAAAATAAATCAATTGAAGTTTGAGCAGGTAGAATCTGGGCATGAGTTTAACTTTCCATCACATCACACGTTAGTAATAATGATTCAAATATTAAACAGTACCTAAATTGACAAGACTATAAAGACTAACATACACACACACACACACACACACACACACACACACATACACGTACATTCATACACATATTCACGGGTTGGAAGGGAAGATGGATAATTGTCTGTCCAAAGTCTGTTAGCTAGTTCTGAGATCGCACTAAGAGCACCAACAAAGCAAAGTTAGGGTTTAGCTTTGCTTATATGTGTCTGCGCTCGATTCAGTAAAGAGATGAAAAGGTAGTTTTACCACTCAGCTTGTCTGGGGAAATCCCGGCTTGCTGATTGGTCAGGCTCGTCCGTGGGATGACGTGGTCGGGCTTTCCCGGGCCGTTTCAATGAAGTCTCTCTAGCTTGGTGGTTCGCTTTGGATGAACCGGGTTGGTTACGGAAAGGGCAGTGAGTGTCCGTGGAGTGATGTAACGGAGCGGACCGGAGTCGAGGGTATCGGGTCGTTCGTTGGGAGTCTTCTAACTTCTCCAAGTTCCAAAGTTTCTCCGCTTTCCTTGGCGATTCCTGCAGGGACCCGAATTCCCCTGCGACTCCTGGTGGTTCCGAAACTTTCTTCTCGACTCGACTCATTGAGGGAGCTCTGTTCCTGCGTTTTGAGGTGCAAGTTTTGGGCCGTGCCCTGGGCAGTTGTCCAATCCCGAGGTCGAAGGGGTGTCCACGCCTGCTTTCGACTCCAGTTTCGTGCATACTTTATCCCAGTTAGAACTGACATTCTGCACTTCTGTTTCTTATCGAAAGTTTATAAATAGGATACACTGTTGTGCATTTTAACAAACACAACTATTCATTCACCACGATATTGGAAACATCATCAGCTTCAACTTGACACCAAACATGCATTATCTAGCGCTTATGGAACGCTATCTGTTAGCGGATTATTTGAAGATTACACAGCGGTTTCTACATACATCCCAAAACATTTATTGAACAGTCATTTGCAAATGAACCTATATTTGTTTGAAAGGAAGGCATTTAGATTGTTCGTTTAGTAGTTTTATGTGTGTCCTGGCAGTTCCTTTGTTGTAGCAAAAAGGAAAAGGCGCGCTTTTAAGGAATGTGTGTTGGGACAGAGCGAAACTCCTTGGGGGGGTTGAAAGTGTAAGGTTGTCCTGAACACACGTTGATTCACGGCGGGAGTCTCATCACCTTTTGACTTGGTGGCTTGGTAGAACTGGTCCCAGGTCAGTGCGCCGAACGGGTTATCGGACTGTCGACCAGATGTTGCATTTCAATCATCCCAATCTTGATGTGGGTACGTTCGGATTGGCCGAGCTCACTGCAGCGACAGTCTCTGGAAAACGTTTGGCAGACTTTGTGGCGCTCTGCATCGCTCTGCGGACCATCTTGATTGCCTTTATGGTCCAGGGTGCGGAGGACGCGCGGTTTTACGACCTGGTTCTAGAGCGATTCCCCTTTTATGGTTCGTGTCTGTTCATCAAGGCCCCACAGCATTAAAGGCAACAGTGTTTTTAACAAACTGTCTAACTTCCATGTCTGTCAGCCTGGATTACCGCCCTGCCCTAGCACATGACCTGTTTGAGGGTGTTGTCGATTATGATCTAGCAATGTGCTTGCAGTATTTGATTAAAACAAAAAAGTGGTTCACTTATGACTCGCTTAATGATAGACTCAGATTGTTTCCTGGTGAAAGCAGAAACGAGCCAAATGATGTACTCAACAAAGGAATAAAGCTCGGAGGCCATGCAGCCCAAAACAGGTGGCTTCTGAGGTTTTTGCCTCTTCTGGTGCATGACAAAATTGCAGATGCTGATGATGCTGTCTGGCAGCTTGTCTTACTACTCAGGAGTTGGTAGAATTTGTGCACCTAGACTTTCAGAGTCTCAGATTGCTTACATGAAAGTGCTGATCGAAGAATATGTGGAAATGAGACAACGGTTATTTCCACATGTAAATCTCAGACCAAAACACCACTATCTACACCACTATGCTGACTTGACTTTACAGTTTGGTCCACTCATACATACTTGGACCATGCGCTATGAAAGTAAGCACAGCTATTTCAAAAGGTGCATCAGGTCAAGTAAAAACTTAAAAATGTGACAAAGTCCTTGGCTTATAGACACCAGTTGCTTCAGGCATATCAGGGTCATGGCAGTTTCTTTAGCCCACAAGTTGAACTTTCGTGCTCCACTACTTTTATCCAGAGCTCTATGATAGAGGAATAAGAAAAGTAGTTACAGACTTTGGACTTACCTCGTTTAACTCCGTTATCACAGAAAAGTCCAAGTTAAAGGCACTACATACGCAAACGTTATGCATGTCTTACTAAAGTACACCAAGGACAGCTAGAGTTAGGGCAAATAGCTAGCATTTTTATCAAGAGTGAAGCTATTGTCCTACTTCTGCTGCGACTAAAAACTGTCAGTTGGGTGCCTGAGCTTGGAGTGTTCGAAAAAATCTTGACAAGCTCAGTGACTACAGTCCACTTGCTTTTTACCACAGAGGCGCAAAGTTACTTCTCCCGCTTGAACATATGCCACTATGGAGCTTGTGAAAGAAATGGTTCAGAAGGCTATTGGAGTAAATGGTGTAGATGACCTAAGCTTTGTAAAGATTGAGGACGTCGATGGAATTCTGCCACCCATACAGTGCAGAAGGCTGATTCAAGCTTTCTGTTCAGGTAAATTTAAAAATTCAAAAGCTAATCTAGATTTGTTAGCAAATGTTTGGTGTTTTTAATGCGATAGTCAGATTGATAGTTTGACTACAACAATACTAATCTTTTGCACAGCTTCAATAAACTATGCTGTATGGGTTTAAACATTTTTAAATGTCAAGGGACCCCATTCTAAAATCTGAAAGGCATTTATACGTTTTTGTTTTGTTGTTTTAATTAGTATTATAAATAGCTCCTAAATCAATTTTGATTTATTTTTTTGGAATTGATGAGAGTAAGTGTAAGGGACCGAGAGGTCACGGCAAATAACAATTCACAAGCCCAACGTTCCACAATTGAGGATTTTATTGATGTTTAGGGGAAACCAAGCCATGAGGAGACAAAAACAACCCATAACTAATTCAAATAAAGAAAACTTAACAGACCAGGAGCACAAACCTTATCAGTGGCGTGGCATGGCAGAGACCCCCCCCTTCCACTCAAACAAATTCAGCTTATAAAGCAGCAGGTAAAACTATGGCTAATTACACAGGGGAGGAAACAAACAATTAAACTTAACCAAACCCATATCATGCTATAAATAAGTGGTTTTAACAAATAAACACTTATAAACAAACCACAAAAACTCAAACAACAAAATTATCCTAGCAAAACAAACACAAATTAAATCAAACAGCAAAATAGTCCATTTCAAAACTCCCCAGGTCCGCTCCGTAGTTGGTTTGGCCAGTGGAACCAAAATCAAATAAGTTTGTGTCCCCGCCCAGCCTCAGATCTTTGACGGACCGGATCGCGCCCCCAGCAGTCTCATCTCCCGGTAAACTCAATTCAAAAGAAATATTTGTTAAGAAAATTGGGAAAAGGTGTGCACTGTAACTAATTTATGGGCCCTATAAATCAGTGACATGCAAAAATAAACTAAATAAAAGACATTCAAATTTAAATGCTGTGTGTGTGTGATTACTGCAACTAAACTGGTGTAAAAAAGTGCATGAATATTTATTGGTGCATGTGTGAGCATTTGAGCTACAAATGCGCGCTGATGTTGTGTTTAAGCTCAAATACCCACACTTGTGCGGCCGACGCCTTAGGCCGTCACAGTAAGCAATCTTTTTTAGTGTCAATATGCTTTGTCTTTTGATGTTATGCAAACACCTAAACTTTTTTTTTTTTTTTTTTGACAAAAATATCACAATTTAATTTTTTACAATTTGATCAGAAAACCCTCCTAGCATTCCTTGCGGCCCCCAGTAGGTCTGAAATCCCAAGCTATAATCACTGTTTCCATTTTAAGCTTTCATCTGCCTTTAATTGTTGTTCATGTTAGCATATTAGTTGTTGTTGTTAATTACTAAATGTCAAAGTTTGTTGTGTAAATTTGATTAGAGAAAATAAAGTCATTAATCACTTGAGACCCATGTCGTCTTAAACACATAAAAGCTTTGTTCGTCCTCTTAACAATTTTATGCGGTCCACTGTGCTTTTTGTCCAAATGGCATGAGACTCTGTAGAGACGTCAACACTTTCTAGATCTAGAAGAAAAAAAAATTGGAATATGGATTGAAAGTCAGGCTCGATGTTCATGCCAATTGTGTAACTGTTAATTTTTGTTCTCTTGCAGTTAGTAACTGAAATGTAGATTTAAATTTGGTAAATGATGAAAAACAGATGATTGAAATAGATCAATTCTAAAGACTCCAACTTTTATATTTGTGACATCTTCTGGTTTGATTCTAATCACAATGTATTAATACTAAAAAAAAACTACAAAATATGCTAAACTACTAAATTTCTGTTACAATTCTAATTTCGTAATATGCAGATTGAACAAAAAAAACTGGTTGGTCAAATAGTAAATAGTAGAGCTTTTCAACCATCTAGTTATTTTTTACTTTTAAAGCTGCATTTTCCAAAAATCCTCATGAATAAAATGTAAAACATGGGTCTTTTTATAAATGTAATTATGTAAAAAGCTGCATAGTGCATGTGGAGTTTATAGACAGTGTTTTTTATAAAATTTTGTTGCCTGGGGTCTCTAGAAACCCAAAGACCTTGAGTGTAACTTCCAAACAAAGCTTTTGCGAGTTTGGATGCTATGGGGGTAAGTGATAAATGACAACATTTTGATTTTGGGGTGAAGTAACCAATTAATGTCTTTTGCTTATGTTGTTGTTGTTTTTCGTTGTATACTGTATGTTATGCTTAGGTTCACAAGCTGTACTTGGCCCTGATTCTACACCACATCAAGTGCAGTCCCAAACACCATCTCTCACACCTAGCTCTGTTGAGTGTTCAACATTCCATGAGGAATATGTTGTACCATGGCATAAAATGCCCTCAAAACTTATGCTTGCCTTAAGTGAAAAGAAGAGACCAAAACCTAGTGAGAGAAGAGAACTAGTTCGCATAGTGATGGATGATTTCCTCAACAATGGTCATAGAAGGCCCGGAAGAGCAAAGCTGCGGTACGTTGCAAAGCAGATTGTAGATAAATATCCCTGTTCTTTTCAAGACAGAGAGCTCAGTGGAACAAAAGTTGTTGGAACAGGATATGATGCTCTCCTTATACAGCTAGAAAACCGAGTTGAAAATATTCAGAGACCCTTAACCTTCAGATTAAAGCACCCATCAGAGGATGAAGATGCAGTGAGCAGAAAGTTCACACATTCAGATCGCTATGGATGTATGGAATGGCAGCCTGCTATTGAGGGTCCAGATGAACCAAAATCTAAACAAGATCGATTAAAAAGTGCCTTCATAACCCATGATCTTCAGGAGTCCTGCGTTCAAAAATTGATGGGTGAAACATATAGCATCCAACGTTCAACCATCATCAAACGAAGCACTGTAAATGCATTACTGGAAGAGTGGCCTTTCCTTTTCGAAGCTGATCACCTGTTTGATCACACATGTACCCTCCCTGGCTTTCCGTGCAAATGAAGCTGGCCGAGGAATTATCAAAAAAGAAAAACCCTGAAAGACTTCCTTAATTCAAAAGGGATGAAGATTGAACACTGCGATCCAGTCCAGCTGATCTCTGGTGTTGCCAAAGGAAAACCCTGAACATCTTTACTGTCAAAATGAAGTAAGTTCTGTTTGTTTTAACTGTTATTTATTGTTTATAAACCACAGATAATCTATTATGTTCTGTATTAATAAATGTATTTACCATCTCCCCATGCTGTTGTTAAAAGTACAAACGAGAGAGCCTACTTTGTCAGTTATATTATTGGGTATACTGTTTGTAAATTCACATTAGGGAGCCGTGAAACTTTATGTACTGTAATGTAACAGACAACCATTAGCAATGGTTAATTGTTTTCCATGCCTCTCTGTAACATTATGACTATGGTCACAACGATCATCACTGAGCACTCACACAGAAGCACATGGAAACGGTTGAATGTTTATTGATAGAAGTTGTTTGTTGATCCTAATATATTTGCACATAGACAGATCTGCTGATAGATCTGACTTTCAAATACTATCATGTGCTGCTTTCTGAGAGATCAGTGAAGAACATGAAGCAATGGTCATTGTGGCCAATCACAGTCATATCTGTTAAACGCATGTATATGATGGCCAATCAAGAGTGTTTAAGAATTGGCTCAACTGCGCTCATTTTCTGTACTGACTGGTACAAAAGTCTCTGTACTATCAACAACACTATCTTCACATTAGTTTATTGACTGGTCTGACTGAGTAGCTGGACACATTTGATTGGTTTCTCTCCAGACTCTTGTGCTGTAATGAAAATTTAGGTTATAGCCATTATGCTTATTGTACTATATATATATATATATATATATATATATATATATATATATATATATATATATATATATATATATATATATATGCACAAGTCAGAGAGTAATCTTTTCAAAAGTGAAAAAACACAGACAACAAAATTAATAAATGGATAAACATTTTGGGTAAAATATTATTTAGGTTACTAGTCATTTATCATAAGTATGTGAAAGGGAAACATTGAAAATGTTTCATGACATTCATAGAGTTTTCCTCCCCTACCAATGACAGGACTTGATTGCAGCTGGACAGGGAATCCCGAGCACCCCCTGTATTCTGATCATGGGTTTGTATTTTGTATATTATTATTTGTTTGCTATTGACAACAAATAAATCCTTAATTTCATTTGTTAAATGTGGATTTTAAAGGTTAAATTACATACAGATGACTTAAAGAAAAAAAGTCAAACTTAGTTTAAGTAGCCTTTTATATTTTTTATTTTAAATATCTGTTTGCTATTTGTTTAAGGTGATGGACGATTTAAGATTTCTGTGGATCAGGAAATTATCAACGACCACATCCTCTCTCCCATTGTGGCCCTAAGCTACACATTCTCTTTGTTTTATGTTTTGAATGTCAAATACACGAAAGAGATGGCACTTTCTCTCGAATTTATTCAGAGGTAAGCCATGCATGCAATGTTGAGAATAGAGAAAGGGTAACAAACTTAGCACCTGGAGGGCTGCAGCGCCCTGCAGAGTTTTATTCCAACCCTGCTTCAGCATACATGCCATGTTGTTTTCAAATAGGCCTGAAGGACTTGATTGGTTGGATCAGTGAGCTCCGGCCCTTCAGGAGCTGAGTTTGACACCCCTGTTATAGCGTATGCTGTTGTATTGTGAAAGATATTGAATCTTGCTCCAGGGTTAAATCTTAATCATTAAGCATGGCAATTGACCATTTAATCCGTGCTCAAACATTGTCATGTTTCACCCAAAAGTTAGATGTTTGTCATTCAACGTTGTTCCAATCCAGTACTGCAAAAGATATTTTGATGGTGTGTTTTGATATTTGAAAGTGTCTTTCCTTTGCATGCAACTGTTTGGTTACACACATTCTTCAATATACATTTTCAAAAGAAGAACAAAACTCTTTTTTTATGTCCTCACAATGCAAAAAGCATTCAAAACACCTACAGAGAGCATGAAGTCTAGTGCACTGTTTTTGCTCTTTCGACAACAAAAATTCCAAACCCAGCCACAGCACTGTTTTTCTGTTCTGAATGAATCAGCCGTTTAATCACTTCAATCACTATGAATCGCTTATTAAAGGAGACTTACTGCCACCTACTACCTATTTCACATTTACAGTACCTTTTTATTTAAATCATTTTAAATGTCAGATTACAATGTTATTAGTATCGCATGTATGTGTTGTAAAATTAGGCCTTTGTAAATTGAAATTAAAAATATGCAGATTTATGTACTTTATATACTTTAAATGTATGCATCGTTTTTATGTAAAATGTCTTACATTAGGTTAATTAAGATTCTATAGGGTTGTATCAAACGAAAAGATTTGTACTACAAAATTAGAACTGGACTAAATGTTTGTTGTTTACACCTGAATGTAATATTAGAATAATTTGAACATTTTGATGTGTACTTTATCCAATTGAACTTAATTGGGCAAAACATTTTTACTCAATTCTAAACCTTGTCTGCGTTTTACTTATGTCATTCATTTCTTTACCTGCAAAGTTAAATGAGTATTAATTTCTTTCAGAGTTTTGCTGAGATAAAGGAAAAAACATCAAATTCCTCCAAGACTGCTGAAATTCTTGTATGAGCTGAATGACTTTGAAAATCCATGGAAGGTGTAAGCTTTTACCAAACCTAGCTTGAACTGGATTGCTACTAGCACAAACTGGCACAGACAGATGGAACCCTGTGTCCTACCTCATGCACTTCTCTCTTAAATGCAAAGCATTTCAGAATGCTTGTAAATGTATAAAATTCATGTTGTGAACAATGTTGCATCGTTTTAATTCTGTCATTTAATCTTAAAAAATAGTAAAAGTACTTTTTAATAGTGTTCTATACTTTTGGTATATGAATTTTACTCATTTTAAAAACCTACAAGCCTGTTTTTATTCCATTTATTTAACAGTGGTTTTGACTGGTTCAACTATTACAATGTAAAAGTTTTTGACAGTGCAGCGGTAATACTGCATACATGCACTATTGTCTTTTGCTGTTCAAAGAAGGAAAGAAAACGCGTATACAAGTAATTTGTGCATGAGATTTTTTTTTAAAAACCTGCACAATTTTTTTAAATTTTTTTAGTTGGTTTTGCTTTTTTTGCTTGGTTTTTTACTTATGGGGCTTAACTTTTTGGCAGTACTACAATAATATTCAACACTCAAGTGCTGTTACAACGCAAGCATTTTCTGCAATGACGATACACATTGTTCTTTCTGCAGTTAACTTTTGTTTTGTGTGTGTGTATACGTGCATGTGATGATCTGCAGTCCTGTGTTTGTTTTCCTGTTGTTGTGTTTTTTTTTTTGTTTGTTTTTTTTTTTTTAATAGAGCTTAACTTTTTGAAGGTACCACACTAATATGGTGGTATTTTAATGTTGCTGACTTGCTTGTAGGAATGTTATTTGAATATTGTGTTTTTAAAATTATTGTATTGCAGTTTGATGCATGTATTGTCATATGTAACACAAAAGCTATTGATTACATTTAATGTTTATGTCACCAAGCCAGCAGAGGGAGCTCTTACCTCTGGGTGATCTGCGATCACTCCCTCTGCTGCTACTTCCTGTTAGAACACTATAAATGTTGTAGCAGGCCCCTCACCTGCAGGTTGCATTGTTCGCCTGTATTATTGTTAGATTGTTGTTTCCCGAGTTTCTTTAGTCTTAGATTCCTTGGTTTTGACCCTGCCTGTCTTCTGTTGTTCTGATTGTTTGCTGCCTGACCTGACCTTTGCCTGTTTTTGGATTTTGTTATTGCCTTGCCTCTGATACTCCTGTTTGCCCTGATTGACGCCTGCCTGCTTTGACCATGCTTTCGTTTAATAAAAGCCTGCAATTGGATCCTGTTGGGAAAATCTTCGTTGTTTCCCTCCCAGGTTCAGGTCTGTCAATGATGAGATTTACTTTTAAATTTACTATCTTAATTAGTTTAATAAAGTCAGAATAATTGAGACTGAGCTCAGGATACAGAACAACAGCATTAAAGGCATGCAGGGCAGTCCTGTATGATCACACTACATTTCACACAATATTTATATCCTTGCGTCTTCCTCCCACTCAGTGTGTCCTTCACAGAACCAGGTGCAGTTGTTTCTTCTCGACCAGTAGATGGGCTCAGCAGTCTCCACATCTTGTTTCTGTAGATAAGACATTTTGCACAGCACATACACATAATATCAAGTAGAAAAACTCAGAGCCTTTATGAGGCCTGGGCACAGTGCTTCTATTGAGTAAAACCTGTAAAACATAAATCCTTTAAAGCGTAAATCCCACAATTCCCTCTCTTGATCTCTTTGAAAGAGATCACAACCTTTGCTCCACTTCTTCCTCACAGTGAATCACCTGGCATAGGTCAAATTCCCACAGGCCATTTTTTCCTTTTTCCCTTACCAGAGTTAGTTTTGCTCCTCCCCAACCCCCTATGACATTTCTTTTGTGTCTGCCTTGAGTCACTCCCTCTCTTGTTCCATTCCACAGTATCAACGTTATTATTATTACAACAATTCCCACCCCCCAACATATGACCACCTTGTTAATATTATCCCTCATGATTTAGCCCCAGAATTATTATCTGAACGTCACTGTTGCAAAATACCTTCTCTAAAATCTGCCTTACCTTGTTAAATTCCAATTGGTCGAGTCCACAACCTATTTTTGGGGCAGCTAATACCGGCACTTGGTCTTCCTGACACTTTTGTTTTAGTGCTTTTAGACTCTTTTCTAAGTTTTCATAGGTGGGCAGGTCCCTGCTCCACCACTTAGTTACCAAATGGTATATAACTTTTTCCCCGTGTATTGTCTTCACACAGTCTCCTGGCTCCGATATGGTTTTGTTCAATTGTTCCACACCGTATTTTTCTCTGATTTGTTTTGCTACTCCGGCCCCTAACCCGTAGTCTGCTCCAATACAATGTGTGATTGGAATGTGTTCTGGGATTTCTAGTAAATCCCCTTGCCTTAATAATACTTTAAAATTCTTATGTTTCAGTTGTGGTAGTTGGAGGCTGATTTCCTCAGTGTCTTGTTGTTTGTCTCCCTTCTCGGGTTGGCCTGTTGCTGTTTCCCCGTCTCCCGTCTCTTCTCCCTCTCTCTGACCTTCTCGAAGGTCAGCTCGAACTGTTGTCAGAGGCCTGCTAGGGGCAGAACAGAAACAGCAAGCAGACAGGTGAAACCATGTGTTACCCTTTCCAGCCAACTGCACGCAGTGCGAGGTTCGCGCAGTTATTTTCATGGGCTCTGACCACCTGGGGGCAGACCATTTTTGTTTCATGTGTTTCAGCCTCACCCACTGCTCGTCAGGTCCTCTTTTCGTGTCCAATTCCTGTTGCTCTATTTCAGGCCAAAACTTCTGTGGGGAAAATGTGTTAATAACAGCTCTTACTTTTTGTTGGTAGGCCTTAGGTGTATCAGTGTACCCATCCCCAGGCATTGGGGCCCAGGGGCCAGGAAATTGGCGTCCAGTGGATAATTCAAAAGGAGTAAATCCAGTGGTTCTGTTTCTTGAACATCTCACAGACATTAAGGCTATTGGTAATGCTTCTACCCAATTCAGAGAAGTGCTTGTACAGATTTTGGCTATTTTGTTTTTTAGGGTCTGGTTCAGTCGTTCAACTTTACCTTGGCTTTGAGGATGGTAGACTGCTCCATATGAGTGCTTCAATCCTAGAGCTGACTCTACTTGGTTCAGATGCTCATTTTTAAAGTGTGTACCATTGTCTGACCTTATGACTTTGGGGAACCCATGTGTAGGTATGTAGTGATTGATGAGGCATTTTATCACTGACATTGCATCCTCCCTGGCACATGAGTAAGCTTCGGGCCATCCTGTGAAACTGTCCACCATGACCAGTAAGTATCTCTTTTTGTGGACAGGATTTATCAAGTCTGTGAAGTCAATCACAGTCATGTACCCAGGGCCTCTATCCGTGGGGAAGTGGCCAGGCAACGGATGTGTGGTGGGCTTGACATTATATTCACTGCAGGTCTGACATTCAGCAATAGTGTTACTGATCATGTGTGGTAGAAATGGATGCCACCACCCCTTTATCCTTTTGGGTCATATCTTTTGAATTACTATGTGCTAGTGAGACAGCGACTCTAGCTGGCAACACAGGGCTTCCTTCTGGACCTCTCCACAGTCCCGAGGCTGTTTTTGTTCCCCCTTTTGGTAACCAGGTAGTTTGTTCTTCTGGGGAGGATGCAGCTTGCTCTCTAATTATGAACTCTTCTGTTAAGGCTGGGTCTAAATTCAACACCTCATCTTGTGCTCTGACCATCATCTGTAATGGCACGTAGCCAGCTGCCTGCTTTGCTGCTTTGTCTGAGGCTGCATTTCCTACAGATACAAAATCTGTGCCATTAGTGTGTGCTGAGCACTTTACTATGGCCACCTCCTTTGGTAGTACTATAGCTTCTAGCAGTTGAGAGGCTTCTTCTGCATGTTTGATTGGCTTCCCTGTTGATGTCACAAATCCCACTTTGGCCCACCCTTGCAGCTCAACTGTAGCTGCCCCTACTGAATAGGCAGAATCTGAATATATGTTCACCCTTTTACCACTTCCCTTTTGCAATGCTGATGTTAAAGCTAATAATTCAGCTCTTTGAGCTGATGGTTTAGTTGACAACTTCTGTTGGACTGTTACTGTCAGGTCATCTCCCCTCCCTACACTGGACACCACTGCATACCCAGCAGAAAGAGTACCCTGATAATTTCTGAAACAACATCCATCACAAAACAAGGTCACGTCTGGTGATGACAGTGGCCTGCTACTCATACCCTCCCTCATCTTGCTGTCTTTTTCTACCCTTTCCTCACACATGTGGGGCTCTCCATCCACCACTAATTCTGCCATATTTATGCCCTTGTGTTCATGTACAATGTTTGGTGCAGTCAATATTTTGATCAATTTGTTTTGCCTTTGTGCAGAGAATGTGAACGAGGAGGAGGTAATGAATGCTACCAGTGAGTGGTTTGATAGAATTATCAATTGGTGTCCCATTACCACATGATTGGTTTTTTCGATCATTTTAGCTACGCCAGCAGCAAATTGAGCACAAGGGGCTTGTTTCTGTTCAACCACGTCCAATGGAGCACTCACATAACTCAACACTCGTCGTTGTTGAAATTGTTTCTGGTAGAGCACATCACTCACAGTTTTGCCCGTGGTTGTCACATCTAAATGGAAAGGTTGGCCATAGTCTGGGGTTTGTAGAGTAGCAGCCTTTGCCATGTCGCCTTTTAGGGTAATGAAGGCCTGTTCAGCCTCTGTTGTCCAATTCAATTCACCCTTACTGTTTTTCATTCCAATTTCCTTCACTAAAGCTCTCAGAAAAGCTGTTATTTCAGTGTAATTCACAATATACTGTCTGCTGTAACCTATTAGGCCCAGAAAAGACAACATATCTTTCACATTTTTGGGTTTTGGGTGGTTTAGTATGGCTTGTTTGGTGTCATTTGTCATAGAGGTTCCCTGCCGACCCACTAATCGTCCTAGAAAAGTGACCTCTGGCCTGCAGACTTGCAACTTTTGTTTGCTTGCCTTCAACCCTACCTCAGCCAGAAGTGACAGCTCCCTCTCTGTGTCTGTCAGACAGGTGGCAGCAGATGTAGATGCAATGAGCAAATCATCCACATATTGAACCACAATTGTGTTGGTATCGACTGTCAGATTGTCCAGCAGCTTTCTTAGCTCTTGGTTGAAAATGCCAGGGCTCAAAATGAAGCCTTGTGGTAATCTGGTGTAAGTGTACTTCCGGCCGTTGTATGTGAAGGCAAACACGTCCCTACTCTGCTCTGCTAAAGGTATACAGAAAAATGCATTTGCCAGTTCTATACAGGAGAAGTGGGTGTGTTCTGGGGTCAATCTGGTTAAAATGGTGTAAGGATTTGGAGTGGGCAGTGGTGTAGTCAGAACCCTCTCATTTATTTTTCTCAGGTCATGGACCGTTCTATATTTCCCTGTGGAGTGTTTAATGACAGGCAGTATTGGGGTGTTCCACTCAGAGGTGGTCTCACACAGCACTCCCTTGTTCAATAGACTCTGAATGGTGGGGCAATACCAGTCATGGCCTCACAATTATTTCTATACTGTTTCTCCTTTACCACTGTTGTTTTGTCTATTTCAAAAGACACTGGCTGAATATCACAATAACCCACATCCTCACTTCCTGTTGACCATAACTTTTCTGGCAGGTTGGCTAGCATCTTTTAGTCTTTTTACCATGGGGCCTAAGGCCTTGGCTCCATGGTGTTTACTGATCATTAAGGAGATGTGTGGTACAGAGACAGTTTTCATTTCAAACCAGTCATATTGTTCCTCACTTAACCTTACTTCCACAGCTACCCCTTCCTTTCCAATGTCGATGACTGAGCCTTTCAGGTTGGTATGTTTTTGATCTACATATTGGCTAAACTCTGTTGCATAAACCTCATCATTGCTTTTGTCATAGTATAGAGTACAGTGTAATGGGTCAGAAACTGGCAGGAAGTGTCTCAACAGGTCTGGTCTCTGGTTTATCAGCTGCCTAAAGTTGGTTTGTTCTGGATGCAGCACTCTGACCCAATAAATGTCCACCCCCACTCTTCCTGCTGTAGTTAATACCCATTGACCAGCTGCAGGTACTAGACCACCCTTAATGGAGCAGTTTTGTGTTTTTCCATTTGGAAAAGTTAAAATGATGCCCTCTGGGCTACACAGAATTTTACCCCCAATTTTACTAACAGGTCTCGTCCGAGGAGAGCAGAGGGCACACTGGCAGAGCATAGGAAAGGGTGCATGACCTTTTGACCTGCTACTTCTACAGACAGAGGTTTGTATATTGGCCAGGCTACAATTTCCCCAGAGAACCCTTTGATTTCCTGTACTTCACAAGAGAGTGCGTCCTTTCTCAACCATTCCAGCCTGATGGTAGAGAAGGAGGTAGAATGATGGTAGAACAAGCCTGTACTTGGCTGTCTGTTGACCAGTACAGTTAGGTAGGGCTCAGCCTCAGCCCCCTTATTGGTTCTCTGTGGGTCTTGTCAATAATCCGCCTGGTCTGCCTGGCCCCAGACTGGGCTTTGTCTGGGCACCTGTTGGTTGGTAGACCACAGGACATTTGTGGGGACACCTCTTCCTCTTCCCCGAGGCCCTCCTCTAACAGGAGCCCGTCCCGTGCAGGAGGTTGTCCCCTCTATTCAGTGGGCAGTCTCTTTTCCAGTGATCACCTGCTCCGCACAGATAACACCCCTGCTCTCTCCTGGTCTCCCGTAATTCCCCTATAATTTTGGTTTTGCCACCCATGTCCAGAAGGTGGCCAGTCTGGCAGTGGGTCATATGGATAGTCACGTGGGCCCTGAGGCTGATAGTTTGCTGCCCTTGTGACACTTCCTGTCCCTTCATCCCCTGATTCATTACAGGCATTTGCAGAGCTCCTCTCTAGGCTTCTTTTTATTCTTTTCTTTTCTTTTTATCCCTTTCTTGTTTTTCCATGGCTTTGTCTACATAGTAAATGAAATACCTGGCCCATGTCTCTCCACTACCCCCACACATTTCTGGACTGTTTTCTACTTGTTGTTTTGCTTTTTCGGGAACTCCCTTCACTACTGCCTGCCTGTAAAACTCTTTACAGATGTCACTGCAATCTGGGTGCTGCCCTGTCCTTTCTTCCCATTCAGCTTCTGTCCTATGCAGATATGCTGATGCAGATTCTTCTGCTCCTATCTTAAATTTGATAGATTGATAAGTCATTTTTGGTGTTGGATAGAGGTTTGTAAGAGCCCTGCTTATTTGGGTAATTACTTTGGACAGTGGTTTCTCATTGGCCATGTCTTCTACTCTAGCTTCATCCTCTGGAGTAGTCATCTGGGTTCTGGTAAGCAGATGTCCCATTAGGGCCCTAAAGTCCCCAATTGCTAGTTCATTACCATGGGTTAATGTGGTGAGTTTATTTAACCATCTCATTCCTCCCTTAGTTAGATCTGGCAATTTCTGCAGTACTGCATTCATGTCTGCATTTCCCCATGGTCTATACTCTGGATTCTGGTGTCCTCCTATCCTGTACAGTGGATACTGGGTTGGGTATGTTGTTCTAACCCCCATGTCTTTCTTTAAATTTAAGGCTTGTAATAAGGTGGTTCCTGAGGCACCTCCTTCTCCTTTGTGGGGGCTGGTAGCTGTACCAGCCCTGGGTGGGGCCTGTGCCGCCTGTTTAGAACCCCAGTCTATGTCCAGCTCATATCCAGTGATTGTTACACTATCCTTTTCTTCACCCTGACCTTTAGCTAGGCTTAGCCCTTTCATTGAATCTTCCCTACATTCTTCTCTGATTTCCCTTTCCTTCTTTCGAGTTCTGTCCTCAGCATTCTGACATTTTCCTCCTCATGTATACTTTCTTCTCCATACAGACTACCTACTCTGCTTCCACATGCTGCCTCCTCCTTATGCACACCCGCTCTAATTCCTCTACTTCCTGAGTTCTCTGAAGTATGTCTCTGTCTTCAGCCTGTGCCAACACTTGTCTACACAATTTATCCCATACTTCCTTATAGGTAGTCATCAGTTTATATTTTACCCTAGTCCAATTACACTTCTCACAATTTGGATTATGACCAAACAGTCTGCACCATCAGGTTATTGGGGTGTTTGTATGTCTAACTTTTCTATGCTTCCCTATGGGTAATAATTGGCTTTTATTATATAATCTAACACCACCTACTTTCCCAGGATCAATGTCCTTAATACAGAAACCACTGTGTGTGTACTGCTTCTTTCACTCTTGTTTTATTTCTGTCATTCACTGTCCCAATCTCTTGGGCTCATGCAGGGGGCTCATAAAACATTTTGCACAGCACATACACATAATATCAAGTAGAAAAACTCAGAGCCTTTATGAGGCCTGGGCACAGTGCTTCTATTGAGTAAAACCTGTAAAACATAAATCCTTTAAAACATAAATCCCACAATCCATACGCCTCAGACCCTCATTCGTGACAGAATGCAACCTCACACCAGGATCCAGCAGCTTTTCACCTTTTCACTTTTTCAGTTTATAGAGTTCGGTTTAGGGACTGTGGGGTCAGCTTTCACGTTGGGTGTTGAGGAGGAAAAGACACCGCATCAACTCCTGTAATGGCTGCCTTCCCGAGCCGCTCCCAAGATGGTCGCCTTCCCGAGCCGCTCCCAAGATGGCCGCCTTCCACGAGCCACTGCCGAAGATGGCCACCTTCCCCGAGCCACTGCCCAAGGTGGCCGCCTTCCCCAGAGCCGCTTCCCAAGATGGCCGCCGCCTTCCCAGAGCTGCTTCCCAAGATGGCCGCCTGCCGGGCGCCGCCTCAAGTTATCCCACCCTCCGACCCTTGCCACACGTCGTCGATGGATCCCAGCAGCCCCTGCACTCATCCTTTGCCCACCACCTCGCTTCATCGTCCCGCCTCCGAGTCCTGGACTCCACCTCGGCTTGTAGACCCGTCAGCTTCCTTTAGGCTCCTAGCTCCTCCTCTCCACCAGGCTCCATCGTCTCTCCATCGGCTCCGCATTGGTCGGTCGTCAAGGGTTTTTACCGCAAAATGACCTGGTAATTTTCTGCCAGCAAATTCTCCGTTTTTTTACGGATTTTTTTTTACAGTGTAGTATTGCACTGGTGTTTTATCATAGTTTTTATTTTTTATTTGTAATGTTCATTCATGTAATTTATTTTTCATGCTGTGGTGTAGGATTCCACCAGCCTTTATCCGTGTAAGATATGTTCCTGGAATCCGTAAAAAAAAAAATCCGAAAAAACAGAGAAATTGTTGGCAGAAAATTACCAGGTCATTTTGTGGTAAAATTACGGACGTTTCTTCAATTCAAAACGGAAAATTCCGTAAATTTACAGTGCATTCTCTGTACCATTTAACTACTTCCGTTAATGGTTATATAGCAAATTATGAAACTTTGGCATACTGTTTCTTTTGTAGCATTAACTAAAAATGTTTTACCTCTTAAAATCTGTATTGCTCTATATATAATCACTAGTTATGCTAAGATATCCAATTTTATTTATACTAAAAACAAACAATTTATAATAAACATGGTCCAATAAATGAAAGATGTGTACACAAACCAAACATTTATTTTTACTACAGGTAAATGTATGCAATAGCTTTTGTATTACATATGAAAATACAAGCACAAAACTGTAATACTGCAAAATAATTTTCAAAAACACCAACTAATAACATGCATACATAAAAGCAACATTAAAACAATGTCCTGTTTTAAATAGCATTGTGTACAATATTAGTGATGCACTGTCAAAATAATTAGCTCCATTAGTAAAATAAAAGAAACCAAGTCAACTTAATTAAAAGAAAAACACAAAGTCAGGAATAAAAACAAAGCTGCAGCTAAATAAACACACCTACATGCATACAAGCACCAAAACCTTGAATACAAAATCATGGTACTAATTCATTGAACAATGTGCAGAAAATGCCTGCTACAGATTTTGTTTTTTTTTGTTTTAAACAGTATTTGTGTGTGCAATAATAGTGCTGCACTGTCCAAAAGTTGAGCTCCAAAGCAAAAGAAAAAAACTAAACAAAATCAGAAATAACAAACAGGGTTGCAGCTTTTTTCAGGAATTTCAAGGTCTTGGAAGATTTTGATGTTTTGTTCCCTTCATCTCAGCCTTTGACCAGGATTTATTCTGAAAGAAATGAATACTAGTTTAACTTCACAAGTGAAGAAATTAATAAAACAGACAGATTAACACGCAGACAAGGTTTAGGATTTAGCATCAGCTAGATTTTTGGTGGTGTAAATTTATTCTGAAGCAATATATTCAGTGCTCAATCAGCTTTTACATACTTAAATCTGCATATTTATAAAGGCCTAATTTTATGCATACATGTTTTGATATAAAATAAAAAATTAATCCGTCTGTAGGTGGCAGTAAGTCACCGTTAATAAGCGAGTCATAATGACTGAACTGATTCATTTAAAATGTGGATTCATTCAGGAAGGAAAACAGTGCTGTGGCTGGGTTTGTAATGTTTTTTGTTGGTGAAATAGAGCAAAAACAGGCAATATGTTGTTGAAAAAGCAAGTCTTCTTAATATTTTACCTCAGGGTCGTTAATCCTTCTCCGGATGAAGTAATCCGTGTGTTACAGTGTTGGTAGCTGTGAGTATTATAAAATAAGTATATGTATGTTTTATTGTTTGGGTAGTGGGTCATCAACAGAATGAACGAGTCTGATTATGGTAAGTATAAATGTCTGTTTTTTTATTTGTTTATTATGTTTAAGGTTTAACTGTATACTGTATTCTACAATCAGCTGTGGTGAGGAATGAACGGAACCACTAATAACCTGAAATAATAGAGCAGAGAGCAACAGACAAAACCACCTAATAATGTTATGTAACAGTGAGTTATTCTCTGTATCAGGAAGCACTGCTTCTGAACCCCCTTAAACATGTCAATTGCTGTCCTGAGTTTTCTTCCAGGAACACACACTTCACAATATCCTCATTTTTATTAGAACAACTCTCCAAGATTTTAGCATGGTAAAGGTTAGGACAAGATTACTGTATTTGGTATTGGAGGAGTAGATTAGATTAGATTAGATTAGATTCAACTTTATTGTCATTACACATGTACAAGTACAAGGTAACGAAATGCAGTTTAGGTCTAACCAGGAGTGCAATAAGCAGCAAGTGCAGGATATAGTTACAAATATAAATATAAATTACAAAGATAAATATGTACAAATTAAATTACAGATGAGAAGGGGGAATTTACAGTGATTATGTGTAAGCAATTTACAGATCGTTATGTACATAAGAAAGAGCAGGATATACAGGATATGTATAGACAATTTTACAAGAGTATGTACAGTGGATATGTACATACATTTACAAAGATATATACAGTGGAGTGCAATGAATGTTAACAGTGCATTTTTGTATTTCATTTTGTATTTCAGTATAGATCTGCTATACTGTTAGTTATTGTTGTTGTTGTTGTTGTTGTATATTGCTCAGTGACATGTAGCACTGCCAGTTGATGTAGAGATTCATAGTCCTCATGTCCATTATTGTGAAACCCGTGAGACACAACAAAACATGGCTCCGATCACAGCGTCCTCTATTCTCCTGTTCTTTGTTTCCCTTGTTGAACGTGTGCACAAATGACGTTGCTGTCAGCCGGCTTACCTCACTTCTTAGACGTCGCTGCCAAAGCAACCCTTTAAATGGTACTGGGAAATACTTCGCTCAACGAGATCAAAGTGATCCTCAAGACATAATAAAATATCTCATATATAAGCCCACAAAAAATATCTGCACGTCAGGTCTCATCTGTTAATTTCTAACCTTTCTATTTATTTATGCATTTCATTTTTTTTTATGAATATAAATAAAGACTTTCTTCAAGAGAATATAGCAAGCTATAAAACATACTACAACACAACGCAAGAAGTGCAACAAAGTTAACCCTGTTTCCTCAAAGATCCACAGATGCTGCAGGATCCTCAATTAAAGGTTAACCCTACTGGATTGCCTTGGGTCAAGTCTGTGTATTTATGCACATGCTGTATGTCTGATCGCTTATCCAGGAATCCAAATGCCAATGATAAATCTAGTACTCTATATATCAAAGATGGGAAGCAGGTAAAATCACTCTTGATACGTCCTGAAAAATCAAACATGCCCTTAGTCAGCTAACCTTTTGCTGAACTCCTCTCTCTAGAATGGATGTTACAAGCCAGTGTTTGCAGAAGTGGCTATAAATCTGGTAATGAAACTTATCTCCATTAAGCCCTTACAGTGTAGATTGGTTTGAGGAGGAAAATGATTACATTCTCATCTGGGAGTTGCTTCAACCCTGAAAAAGAGTGCACAAATCTATCAATGGAAATGAATCACAGACACATTGCCTGATGTTGTGAACAGTGCTTCTTAGAGCCAGTTGTCTTCTACCGTACATTGCGCTGGTCAATGCAAAGATCCCAGAACTTAAATTAAGTGTTGCCTTGGTATCTCTCGATTCAGCATTGGTGTGTTTTTATATCCAGAAGATAACAACTACGTTAACGCAGTGTCTCTAGCTGGTGTTCAAGAGGCCAACGTCCAGCTGATCCCACAACTGCAACCCAAGGCCATAGGTCTTTCAGCACCACCACCGCTCCTTCTCCTAGGTGCAGTGGATCACATTCTCCACAACCATCCTCCTATGCCTCTCTCCTTCACTCCAGCCAAGGAGAAATGGACAGTGTCCTGCACCAGGCATTCACAAATGTGGCTATGGCCATCTCCCCGCTAGCCCTATACGCTACAAACAGGCGACATACTAAATCCCACTCCTAAGGCCAGGAAAAGTCAAGCCGGGGATGCTCACTATCAATGCCCGAGGCGACTACTACAGTTCAGGGTCATGCCTTTGATCTTCAGGCTGCAGCAGAATGCCTCAGGAAGCCCGGCCGACTCCCAGATTTAGCCACAAGCAGCTCCCGATCTCGCAAAACACCAGTCAGCATTGCCTCAATATAATGCTCCGGCGCAGGCCACATTCCTCCCCACCTCCCCACAGATTTGCCTGCCACAGAGCCGACCATAGTGCAAGGCCACCTTCACTAATGGCACAGGCTATGGCACCCCTATCCCACTTCTGTCTTTTGCCTAGCTTTCTGCCTACCTCCGAGCTGGCCAAAGCATGAGGCCGCCTCCACTGATGAACAACCCCTTTGTTTTCCATACTTTTCCTCCAATCTTGTCCCCGTAGCCATTCAAAGTGCAAGCCTGCCTTTGCAATCGGTTCAAATGACCTTTTTTCCTTCCAGCACCCCCTTACCCACCTTAACTCCTACCTTATCCACAGCCACACCCCTACCTATGCCACCGAACACCCTCGCTCTGGATCCTCCCCCCATCTCAAACAGTATCAGGACCTAGATCCTCTCAGAAATTCAGCATGCTGGCCCTAGATGCAGAACCCTGCCAACCCAGCACCTCCTTTTCCAGAACTAATATACCTCTGAATCATCTCCTAAGACCTCTCTTCGAAGCTTCACTTGATTTGATTCTCCAAGCCATTTCACCCAGAACATGGCAATTTTGCTACTTTAAAGCATTCCTTTCCACCTATAACTTGCCTTCTCCCTGTTGTCTATCACTTAATTAATTTCTTACCTTAATATCACAAAAAAACTCCAAGTCAGCTCCATCAATGAATATCTAAGCGGAATCCAATTTTTTCCATAAACTCATATACGGTTCAGCCTCAACTCAAATCACCAATGCCCATACTTCTCTTTTTTTTTTTTTTTTTTTTTTATCAAAGTCCATTTAAGCAGCCCTTCCTACTCATACAGACACTAGGCAACTCATTACTCTCTTGAGAGGAGATTAATCTCATTCAATTTACACTGCCCGCTCGATGCTATGTTCATTTTAGCATTTTTTTTGGCTTCCTTAGATGTTCTGAACTAACTGTCACTTTAAACTTCAACCTGAAGTTCTATGCAAGTCCATGCAAATCCATGCAAATGCAGATTAATAGATCCATATTTAATTACATTTAAATATATATGCATATATATCTTTATTAAATATTATATTTAATATTTGCTAGCTATTTACATTGCATTTATATTTTTCTCTTTAAATCAATTAAACTTTAATTTGTTTAATTTCTTTAATTATATTTAATTTATAGATCAAATTAAATCACACAGATGTAAACTGCTGTTTCTGTCAATGCTTTCAGGAACATTTCAGTTGCATTGATGCCCATTCAGGGTTAGAAAGCTCTCTGGTTTCATCAAACATATCTTAATTTGTGTGAACTGTCCCTTTAAATCTTTAAACAGAGCCTAATACAATGCTGAATTTATACTGGATTATTAGTATAGATATATAGCAATATAGAACTTGTCTACCATGTTGACACAGGTAATTGACACAAAATGTTAAAATAATATAAAAGATAAAAAGCCTTTAATGTACCTGGCTTTAACCATTACAAAAATGGTTTGAATGTTTCTAACCAAAATTGATTCAACTATACCAGTGGTTTTCAAACTTATTCCTGGGGATCCAGAAAAGATAGCTGTCAGAGAAGATAGACATGCAAAATGAGCAGAGCAGTGGATCCCAAAGAACAGGATTGAAAACCACTGGATTATACAATAAATATTGTATTACATGCTATTATATTGCTCTGTTGTATTCACTGCAAACATCAGTGACAGTATGATTGCTTGAAAATAAAGCCTAATGTCTTTAAATCCATTATTTCTGTGAACAAGTTGAGGTGTGTTTATTATTTCCTTATGTCTATTGATTGACTAACATTAATTTCAGTTTCTTACACATCTTCAACTAAAAAAGTGACAAAAAAAATGTATAGCATTAGCATTACAGTTTACATTTCGACATTTGTGTTGTAAGAATGTAGAATCAATATTGAATTTAAATTGAATGTGTGGGTATAGCAGTGCAATCCAGTTTGGAGATCTATTACTGTCACGAATGAGGGGTCTGAGGCGTGCGGAGAGAAAGAGACCAGGGAGAAAGAGACGGAGGGAGGAGCCAGGGAGAAGACAGGAGGAGTCCGGAGCGGGAGGTGATCCAGAGCCCAGCCATGAAGGTCAGTGGTGGAGTCGACGGAGGGAGGAGCCATGGAGAGGTAGCGGCCATCAACCCCATGGGGCCGACCGACGGCAGCGGCGGAGCAGGTGGTCGAGGAGACTGAGGCGGAGGCGGAGAGCCGAAGAGCCAGGGTGACACAGAGGCATTGGATGTCCTAGGCGATACCGCAGGCTTCTGCGACTGACGCGGAGACGGGGGACGAGAAGGATGCGGCGAAGCCAGAGCGACAGAGGACTGAGGTGGAGCCGGGGGGAGGGAGGAGCCTGACAGAGCTGGAGGGATGGAGGGACGAGGCGAAGCTGGAGGAGAGGAATCCTGAGGCGACGGATGGTCGACGACCGACCAAGGCGTAGCCGGAGAGACAATGGAGCTGGTAGACTGACGGACCACGGTGGAGGGAGGGGGAGCCGACGGGTCTACGAGCCGAGGAGGAGTCCGGGACTCGGAGGCGGGACGGTGAAGCGAGGGATCCTTCACCCACGGCGGCGATGGAGACTGGCAGACCCGTGGAAAACTCCAGGTGGAGGGCAGAGGATGCAGGGTGCAGGGGCTGCTGGGATCCATCGATGACGTGTAGCAAGCAGGGTGGGAGGGTGGGCTAACTGGAGGCTTTGCACGAGGCGCGGGCACTGGAGGCTTTGCATGAGGCGCGGGCACTGGAGGCGGCCATCTTGGGAAGCGGCTCTGGGCAGGCGGCGGCCATCTTGGGAAGCGGCTCTGGGCAGGCGGCGGCCATCTTGTGAAGCGGCTCTGGGCAGGCGGCGGCCATCTTGTGAAGCGGCTCTGGGAAGGCGGCGGCCATCTTGTGAAGCGGGTCTGGGAAGGCGGCGGCCATCTTGTGAAGCGGCTCTGGGAAGGCGGCGGCCATCTTGGCAGCGGCTCGGGAAGGCGGCGGAAGGCACATACACACATTCATTCAAGGGCTAGCAGTAAATTGGACTACAACTAGTAAATATAGCAACAAAGCTCTTTCAATCAGACGCATGATAAAACTGAATTACGTTACTGTAGCAACAGCAGTGCGCGACGCTGACGTGATTTTGTTGATTGACAGAGAAAATGAAGTTAAGTCTTTGTTAAACTTTCTTCTTATCGTTAGCATTAACAACATTACGGAATTGTTATTTGATAGACAAAAAATCCTAATGTAAAATACTAATTTGTATTCGTGAACCGTTAGCTATTCGATTAAGACATGCAGAAGGCTTGTTTGAAAGCTGCTATTTTCCTCTTTGGATGTCGAAAATCAAACCTAAGCAATTGTGTTTGTTCGTCGTTTCAATTAATTGTTAAAACACACTCTCGGGATGAATGAAACCACGCGGGCTTTTTATTAACTCGTGAGCAGAGCTGTCTTATAAACAAGCGTTAGTTTTAAAGTGTCTTATGTGTTTATGTAACCCACTCAAATAATGGAGTTATGCAATTAGTAAAGGTGTCAGTAATATTTCTTTATATATATTATTGAATATGTATTTTTTTTTTCTAATGTATAGTAATATTCAGGCATGCAAAGTAAATATATAAATATATTTTATTTGATTGTTGTCAAATTGAATTACTAATTAGAGAGGTGCGTCGATGGTTGCTGACGTCACTCATGCGCCAGCTCGTGGCGAGAGATACGAGCTGTACTTCTGCTCTCGCTTATTCATGGCCATCCTTGCATATTCTTCTTTAATTGTATGCCTGAACTTTTTATTGCATTAGGTAAGTCTCAAGTACTCTTATTTTCTGTATATTTGATTTGTATGTTCTGTTATTGTAAGATGTTGTGAATGAATCATTCGGTTCGTGAAACGGACAAAGTGCATAGAGTAATAAGAGCAAACTTTTATGTTATGTTAGAAGAATTGTTGAACATGGTTATGGACTCGTTTTGTGAAAAGTAATGTTATACTTCAAGTTATCCAAGTTAATTGTTATTGAATCAATTGGCCGACGTCACTCATGCCAGCTCGTGGCGAGAGATACGAGCTGTACTTCTGCTCTCGCTTATTCATAGCCATCCTTGCATATTCTTCTTTAATTGTATGCCTGAAGTCTTTTATTGCATTAGCGATTTGGAGTGTGCTGTGTGTGCTTGGTGGGAGTGGATGATTTCATCACGTTGCGATCTTTTGGATTCGTGCCAGGAGAGACGAATTGGAGTTCACTCGAGTGAATCGCACGATTCAAGGACTCGTTCGTGAGGAGTGAACGGTTCTTCATCGTTGGTTTCGGCGAGGATTCTGTAGGCATTCGTTCATACACTTACACTGATTTGAACTGAAGCAAACACATTTCGACCTGATTCAGGAGTTACGCATTTCTTCTGATAGTTTGGACTGTCTTTCATTTTATTTTATTTTATTCAATTGTGATATATTTGATATATTTTTGTCAACCAAGTGACAATTACACTGCATAGTGTTATAACAAAAAGAGGGCACACTGAATACAAATAACACCTGTTGAAACGTATTTCTGTGTATGTGTTTTTATTCAAGCAGTTGGTGACTGAATTGACATTTGAATCGCGAGTGCAGACACATTTCTTAAGCACAATTATTTTTTTATACAATTTCTGTGTTTAGTGTAAGACCCCGACCCGAGACTCAAATACTAGTGGTTAATATAAATAACATATATTTGGTGAGATCAGACCTTGTAGATATTTTTCCTCCTTTTATTTATATAATTCCGTAAACGGGTTACATTTATATTCGGACTAGTTCGGGTAAGTACCGCTGCGGAGTAGCCCCATACCTGCGTGATTCGCCGTAGACGTACCCATAAAAGTAGTTCCGGCTGCAGTGTTCTTCCGCAAGAAGCTCTGTTTATTAACTGCTAGAGCGCAAAAAGTCACGAACTGCAGCATTAATTATTTCCGCTTTCGGGATTTTTGTGTTATTGAGTCTAGCATTAAATTGCGATTATATATTGCGTTCTGCTTTTTTATATGAACAATTGTTTTTAAAATATTTATAATAGCCTACTCTTTTCAAATAATGCGGTTTATGCGAGGCCCCTTGCGCTGCACGTGCAGAGTACACGTGAGGTCACGTGAAATCCGTGACGTCACAGTGAAGCATTCCACAGTATAAATTCATCGTCGCCTCACATTTAATCTAATCTAGTGTGATCAATTGAGTGAGAATCAGAGCAGAAAGATTATCACGTGAACAAACACTCAAAATAACTGTTTTCCAGCGCTTCATTACAGCACCAGTGTTTCTGTCTGTAATCAATGGAGCTCAAGTCTAAAAAGAGTTCAATATTAGTAGATAATACAATAAGAGCTGGAGAAAAAAACATCACTGACCCTTCAGGAGCAAATCCAGAGGCTTCTCCTGCAGCAGCAGCTATGGAGAACAGCCCAGCAGGTGAACAACAAGCTTGTGAAAAATTCCTTTCTCTGAAATGGTTTTGTTGCAACAATTCCTTTTTTAATATATTAAATGTGTGTATGACTTTTTTCTTTTTCTTTAAGAAAAACCAGCTAAACACAAGAAGAAAAGCCTTTGTGCATTCTTCAAGAAGACATGGCTTGCTGTGAAAAGCACTCGTCGAGGCAACAAAACAGCCCCTCCTCAGCTTGTGACGACGGACACAGATTCAGCTGATCTTCAGTGTGGTCCTTCTGATCTCGAACCAGCAGCACACTGTCATCCAGCTGATCCACAGCCAGGCCCGTCCGGTCTAGAGCCAATAACTCTACAGGATCAACCTGATCCTCTGCCATGTCTGTCCAGCATCACACCGATAGACTGTGATGAAAATCCAGCTGATCCCGAGCCAGCTGAAGGTATGTCTACTGTCAATTCAATTCTGTCCTGTTTTTCCCACTTTTGAGTGTTTATCTAATACCTACAAGTATGTTCGAATGTGCCTTGTAATATCTGGTGATAATATTTAACTCTTCCATTTCTGTTTTTTTAGAAAATCAAACAAACACAAAGAAGAAGAAACGCATTCGCACACTCTTCAAAAGATTCTGGCGGGCTGTAAAATGTGCAACAAAACAGAAAAAGCACAACAAAGTGGCTCCTCTTTGTGCACAGCCCGAGTCAGATTCAGCTGATCCTCAGTCAGATCCAAACTTTCTTGAACCTATGGCTCTGCAATATTCAGCTGATCATCAGTCGGATCCATCTGTCCATGAAACCATAGCTCTACAAGATTTGACTGATCCTCCAGAAAATCATTTGTCTGGTTTGTCGGATCCTGGTCAAGAACCACCTGGTTTTGTACCAACATGTCTGCAGGATTCAGCTGATCTTCTTCCAGGCCCGTCAGCTCTTGAGCCAGTACCCCCAGAATTTCCAGCTGCTTGCAAGCATACACGAATCAAGGATCAAACCCGAGCAGCCTGTTTCAGCCGTCCAACTCCAGGTGAGTCTATTTCCACTTGTCTGTGTGCGTATACATGTATGTATAATTCCTCATACGGTATTCCAAACATAAATGATAACTGTTGACAAAGTAGTATTGCTTAAAAGCAATTGAAAAAATCCTTCTGTTACATGTTGACTTACGGTGAACTCAAAATCGCATACTGACTAGGTGCTACATTTGAATTTGAACATGCTTTGTGTTCAATTTTGGGCGTAGCATTAGTTTAAACATTGAGCATATTTATTCTCCATGTATCTGATGTGAATTGTATGTGTGTATTTATTCAAGCACTGCCACAGGATTTCATGTCAGACTGAATCTCATATTTTAACATGCTCTCTTTGTATGTTTTTGCAGTACCATTTGATGAGATTTATGAGGTGGGAGATAAGCTTGGACAAGGAAGCTTTGGCACTGTGTACGAGAGGACTTCAAAAATTCAACGCAAGAAGGTAGGAATCACCGCTTTATTCACCAAATGTATATAGAAGATATCGATCAGTGCTTAGACCAAAACATTTTTAATATCAATTTAAATAGAAATATTTGTGATCATGACTATATATGTGTGTGTATATATGTGTATAAATTTGCAGATTCAATATAATCAGTTTGCCCATTTGTAACATACAGTGCGCTTATAAATGATTTCATTTATTTATTCATTGATTGCATTTATTTTTGCAGGTTGCCATCAAAATCATCCTCAAGTGTAAAAGAGACCGTTATATTGAACTAGTAAGTTGACGTAACTTAATGTACATACTTAAATACCAACTACATACTAATTACATTGCAAACAGAAGTGAAATGTGATATTGAACTCTTAATTACTCTTTTCTCTAATGTTAGCCTGGCTGTTCAAAGCCACTGTTTGCAGAAGTGGCTGCAAACCTGCTGCTGAAACAGGCTCCATTAAGCCCCTACATTGTGTACATGCTGGAATGGTTTGAAGAGGAGGATCGGTTCATCCTCATCCTGGAACATCCGAACCCTGCATGGACTTGCTCAGATTTGTGGTTCACAACATGCATTGGCGAACGAATTACAGACACGTAGCCTGATGTATCAAGCGGTGCTCGGGGCCAAGCACTGTCTTGACCGAGGTGTCTTTCACCGGGACATTAAGTTGAATAACTTTCTGATCAACACGACGACTAACCGAGTCCAACTAATAGACTTTGGCTGCAGTGACCTCGTCAAAAGTACAGGCTACTTGGGTGGTTTTATAGGTGAGTTGGCATGTTATGTTACTAGTCCTAATGAGAAGTCAAACTTCTGAGTAGTGATTTAAAAAAAACAAATGGACATTTGGTCAAGTTTCTGGTGACATTTGTGTGCAAATAGATTTTATAACCTGAATATGCCTTGCTTTCATGAACAGGACGATTCTGCCCGCCTGAATACTACAAGGGCTTAGGATACAAGGCAGAGCCAACAACCGTCTGGTCTCTGGGTGTAATGATGTACGCAATTATGTGCAAATGTCTGCCCTTTAGCAGTCCTGAAGACATGATGCATGGAAGTCTGAGTTTTAACGTTAGAGTATCCACAGGTGAGAGAACAATCAACTACCAATAACACAGTGACATTAAGATTGTTAAACACACAAAGTGTAATACATGCTACATATTTCCATACTTGACAACGTTAGCATGTCATGGACATGAAAGAACACGCATGACTAACCAATGAAAAACTTGTACAGAATTGCAGAATTTGATAAGTCGCTGCCTGACTGTTGACCCAACTAAGAGAGCGACTATTGAGGAGATCCTACAGCATAAATGGTTTCAGCAAGGACAAATGTCAGGAGTAGCTCAGAGTCAGGCAGAGTGACTTAGGAGGGAAGGCAGATGATGACAGGAATCCCTCTTCTGAAAGTCCAAGAAGTGCTGTCATTCGTTCATTAAGCGGATGACCAAAACTGCACAAGCCATTCACCAGAGAGTCTCCGGAGCAGCAAGCTTAGCTTAAAAAAAAAAGGGCAAACTTAATGGACGAAATGAAAAACAAATTTCTAAGAAATTAACACACGAAACCAAGGAGCAAATTTTATACTGTAAAAAAGACAGAGGAAATGAAGATGGAGAATATTATAAATTTAGCGCACAAAACAGGAATACTAATGTAGACTTCACAAAGACCGTTCCTGTCAGCTCCTCAAACTGATCTTAATATATTCAAGTTATTGAATAGGTAGAGTTACATTTTATTCAATAAAACCTCTACAAAAAAAAAATCACTTGTGTAAAATTTTCTGGACCTACTGAAAAAACAGCCTATGCCAGGCTGGGAGAAATGAACAGTGTTGACATAGTTTAAACACTACATGGTGATAAAATTACACTGCTGTTATTTTTAAGACGGTGTCAGTGTGAAATTTAACCCAAAGAGGTGTAAAAACAAAAAGCCACACCTCCACTTAACGCTAGGCCACCAGGCTATGTCCGCCATTTTATTTCACTTGAAGACGAAGAAAAAGCAGATAAATCAGGTTCTCACATGGTATAGCTAAAATAAGTGTTATTTTTATACATGCACAGGAGTATATGTCGTGTAAGTCACATTTGATCAATTTGTGACTTTAAGATAAATCGGGACCACGTTGTACTAATAACGTTACCTCAGTAAGGTTCATTCAAATTGTGGATGCGGTTTAAACTAGGTCTCTAATTACGTGTCCGTGGATTTCCTAAATGAAGGAGCGTATTAATAAATAGTGAATTCATACAGAACCCTAAATCGTGAAGCGTGGGCGCCATCTTACACATTGACCAGCTTTATAAAACATTTCAGCTAGTCGCTAGAAATGCTTGGCGTTTTGTTAAATATAGTCTGTGGAACAACGTATAAATGCGCTGCATAGTGCTAACGTTAGATTAACAAAAGTACGTTTATTTCGAGGGGTGCTGCAGACCTGGCTTTTTAATGTTTATTTTTATGAGTTAACATTAGCTGTAGTGGTGTGTGTTTTAGTTTTTTGTATTGGTCTCATCTAGTGTAAAGGGAACCCGAACTGGATCCGAATACCAGTGAAAAATGGCGGTTTTGACTTCTGTGAATTCATTAAGGAAGGTACATTTTTCACTTTTAGAGTAATTTGTGTAATTAGTGTTATTTACGTTGAAGTTAACTATTATTACTCATATAAAAAAGCCATAATAATCATAATATCCGTAACTTTCTTTTTAAATCAGATATTCAGTATATTATAAATGGACTTAATCCCAAATCAAATTCTGATCGCACTAAAGTGGTGTTTTAATTTTGTACCTTATAGTAATGTTAAAATCTCTCAAAATCTCTTGCATTGGAAAATTTAAGTTTGAACATGAAATCGAATGGTACTTTCTACCTCTAAGCTTCAACAAAGCTCAACTTGCCGCATGGAGCCAATGTGATCCTAAAGACTTTGCAGGAGTTGATGTTGATGCTGATATTTTTGATGAGCTTGTGAGAACATCTAAGGTGTCCTTCAGACTTTTAGACGGTGATAAAGCCGGTAAGAAGCTGGTAAACATCCTTGTGGCTGATATGGTAGAGAAGTATGGGTAAGTTAGCAATAAAATCAAACACTAGTATTGCACTGGTGTTTTATCATAGTTTTTATTTTTATTTGTAATGTTCATTTTTCTAATTTTTTTTCATGCTGTGGTGTAGGATTCCACCAGCCTTTATCCGTGTAAGATATATGTTCCTGGAATCATTACTTTATTCCTCAATCTGTGCTCACTGACAGGCTATGTAAGTATACAGTACATGGAGGCTGTACACTTTCCTTATTTCAGCACATATCAAATGCGTGAGTCAATCAATCAAATTATTCATTATTCTGATTATTTATCTCTGATGGAATTTGCAGGCTTTTTTTTGGCTTCATCAACAGTGAACGCAGCATGTTTTCTTTTCAGCTATTTTCTTGCTTCCATCTGTCTGTAAAAGGAAGGAAGACTGGGAAAATCAGTGCACCTGAAACAGCAATCATTTACTATTGTTTAAATTGAATGAATTATGAATTATTAGAAACTGATGGAAATAAGAATCCTCCTTAGAATGCTATAGTGATAAAAAAAAACACACACATGTAGAGATATTCATTTATTACTAAATTATATTTAAAAAAAACCCCAGAACATCTTAAGTGTACAGAGCCAAAACACTTCAAAATACATACATTCTCCTTTAAACAATAAGATCTGCACTGAAAGCTTACAGAGTGCCCTGGTAGAATAATATATCTTCTCATCCTATGGTAAATTGGATAGATTCTAGAATGGCTTCTAGAGGTACTGCGACTATAATATATTAATCACCTGTGGTACGACAGTATTCAAACATTCCAGTTGAGAATTTCTGGGAGAGAGAACTTGATGCGATAATTGATTGGGACAATGTCTGGGGAAACTGTTTCAGCACTTCTAAAAACCAGCTCACCAATGGTTCATTTATAAGGCGTATGTTGATTATACGAAATGAAAAGAAAGTCTGAGCCCTTCTGTAATATCTATGTAATAATTCACGCAAGGTACTTACAAGCATATGTTCTGGGACTGTTCGCAAATTTCTTTGCTCTGGTCCTGGGTACAGGACTTTTTGTCTGATCTTTTGAAGACTCTGATCCAAAAGGACCCACTGCTTTTTCTCTTGCTGAGTGATTCGTCACTGACATCAAATCGATCTGCCACTCTGTCCATGTCAGGCATTCACCACAGCCACCTCCTCTGAAGCACCACCCACCAGATCATCATCTCCAGAGTACTAATCCCCCACACCTGTTTCCCATCTGAGCCACCCCGTATAAGCAGGACTCCCTCAGTTCACCCTCGCTGGATCTACTGTTCATCACCCTCCATGTTAGCGCCTGGCCTCGCCATACTCTTCGGTTTGTGGACTCTGATTCCTGGCTCCCCCTTTGGACAGTACTCATTGGTTTAGCTAAGATCTCTTCTCCATTGACCTGCCATTACTCTGTTTCAATAAAAGATCATCATTGTTCTCCAACTTCCTGTCTCTAGTCTGTTCCTGGTGTTGTGTGACAGACTGCTGCTAAAAAGGTTATTTTAAAATTAAAACCGGAACCATCTTTCCAGTTAGTGTATGTGACGGCCTGAGGCATCGGCCGCACAAGTGTGGTATTTGAAGCGCAAACAAACATAACATCAGCGCACATTTGTAGCTCAAATGCACACACACCCATATATTTATTCACGTTTTAGGCACTTTTTACACGGGTTTAGTTGTAGTAATCACACACACAGCATTTAAATTTCAATTTCTTTATTTAGTTTATTTTGCATGTGTCACTGATTTTTAGGGCCCATATATTAGTTACAGTGCACATTTTTTCCCAATTTTATCTTGTTAACAAACTTTTCTTTGTATTGAGTTTACCGGGAGATGAGACTGCTGGGGGAGAGGCGATCTGAGTCCGGGCGGGTGACGTGAACTTATTTGATTTTGGTTCCGCCTGACCAAACAAACTACGGAGCGGACCTGGGGAGATCTGAAATGAACTATTTTCCTGTTTGATTCATTTGTGCTTGTTTCGTAAGGATAATTTTGTTGGTTGAGTTTATTTGTGGTTTGCTTGTAAATGTTTTTGTTAAAACCACTTATTTATATTATAATATTGGTTTGGTTAAGTTTAATTGTTTGTTTCCTCCCCTGTGTAATTAGCAATGGTTTTTCCTGCTTCTTTATAAGCCGAATTCACTTGAGTGAAAGCAGTCTCTGCCATGCCACTGATGATGATTGTCCTCCTGGTCTGTTAAGTTTTCTTTATTTGAATTAGTTATGGGTTGTTTTTGTCACCTCATGGCTTGTTTCCTCTGGATATCAATAAAGTCCTCAATTATGGAATGTTGGGCTTGTGAACTACTATTTGCCTTGACCTCTCGGTCCCTTACATATGGTGGCAGCGGTGGGATGTTCTAAATCCAGCGATTGAGAGGTACAAGCCTATTCTATTTTTTTTTTTTTATTATTTTGCCCCTGTGGCTGTTTGAGTCGTACTGTGAAGAAGAAACTCTTACAGCCAGAGAAGGGATGTGATGGAGAAGCTGTGAGTATAAGTCATGATGTTGATGGAGGAGTGGCAGCACCTCAAGTGGACATGTCAGTGGCAGAATTGGCAGATCTGCTCAGAGCTCACATGGCGAGGATGGATGGCTGGGAGGCTGAGAGACAAAAGGAGCAGGTGGTGCAGGAACTGCGCTTCAAGGCTCTCCAGCACCAGTTTGGATTGTTGCAGATGGAGGTCCAAGCAGGCACCACTCCGGCCCCTCTTCAACATGGCCGAGAAGTTCAGGTGGACACGGGATGGCCAGAAGCCAACCCCACTGATACGGATGAAGTGTCAAGGATTCACAGAAGTCCTGACCAGGCAGAGGGACCGGTGAGTTTGCCCCTCACACAAATGCCCAGGCTGGAGAAGCTGGGAGAAACGGATGATGTGGAGCACTTTCTGGTCACGTTTGAACGGAGCTTGTAGTAGCTTGTAGATGGAACAGAGCAGATTGGATATGGCAGCTGATACCGTTACTGACGGGTAAGGCCCGAGCAGCGTATGGTAGCATGGATGTAGCTGAGTCTACTGATTATGAGAAGGTGAAAGCTGCTATTCTGTTGAAGTTTGATATAAATGTTGAGACTTACCGCCAGAGGTTTCGCTCTTTAACTGTACTTCCAGCTGAAAGTCCAAAGGAGCTGTATAGCCGACTGAAGGAGTTGTTCATGAAATGGATTCAACCAAAAGGGAAAACAGTAGAGGAGGTGAGTGAAGTGATCATACTTGAACAATACCTCAGAATGCTGTGACCTGAACTTCAGGTGTGGATTAAGGAGCGAGACCCTGGATCAGCGGCTGAAGCAGCTGCGTGGGCGGATGTATTCGTAGCAGCTAGGGGAAAGAACAAGAGCTGGACTTGTAAACTTGAAAGAGAACGACGGTCGGGCAATCTGCTGGCAAAGTCAACCCAGATCAGAAGGAAGAGGGAAACCCCAGGTAGCAGGACAATCAGGTGGGCTCAGTATGACTTTTAAACGACCTGTGACCTGTCACCTGTCACCTGTTTGGACAAGAAGGTCATATTAAGCCAAACTGTCCGAAGCATACGGTCCAGTCTATGCATTTGTGCTTTGTCCCAAGAAAAATATCACCTCATGCAGACGTGCAACGTCAGAGGACGACGATGGTGGAGATCGGAGAGGAAATGCTGACTGCTCTTATTGACACTGGTAGTGATCAGACTCTAGTGAATAAGAAATTTATATCACCTTCCATGATCGATTCAGCCAGCCGATTGCCTCTTCGATGCGTTCATGGTGATGAGCGGGTATTGCATATGGCTCGTATATTCATGAAGCTGAGAGGGCAGACCTATTCGATGAAGGTGGGAGTCGCTGAGAACTTGCCATATACTGTAATTCCTGGTCGAGATGTGCCTGTGTTGTTTGAATGGCTGTCTCCGGCACAGGAGTGTAATGTGGTGGTCACACGTGCAAGAGCAAAGCAGGAAACTGAGCTTGACCCTATGCTGAGCAGTCTACCATTCTTCTCTGAGGAAATAGAGGTGGGCAAGTCAAAACGGAGAAAATCAAAACGAGAGAGGAAAGGAGAGAAGGTAAAGTTCAATGCCTCAAAGGTTTCAGAAGGTATTACATGTGAACTACCTGTGGATTTTAGGTTGCCGACGGACATTGCAGTTCGTGCAATGAAGATGCAGCAGGAGGATGCCAGTCTTGTACAGTGTTTGAGCATTGCTAAAGATGCAGGAGAAGGGATTGAGGATGCGGCTGTGACATTTGTGCGGGAAAAGGGAATACTTTACCGTCAAATGGGGTCACGGAGACAGCTGGTGGTTCCCAAGTGTGTCCGAGAAGTAGTCTTACATCTGAGCCACTCTATTCCTTGGGCTGGCCACCTAGGGAAGAACAAGACCATTGCTCGGATTAAGAGACATTTCTACTGGCCCGTACTGGAAGGCGAAGTAGCCCGGTTCTGCAAAAGCTGTCCTGACTGCCAGAAAGTCTCTCTGCAACGACCTAAGAGAGCTCCTTTGCAACCACTGCCCATCATTGGTACACCGTTTGAGAGGCTGGGAAGAGAAGAGCCTCTCGAGAAGAGCCGTTCAGGTAACCGATTCATGTTGGTATGACTGGGTTTTATAATCGTTTTATACCTAATTATTCTGACAGAGCTGCTCTCCTGACTGATATGGTGTGTTGACGGCGCCCCAACCAGCTGCAATGGACTGAGGAGGGATTGAAGGCTTTCCGGGTCATTCAAGGAGCTCTGACTACTGAGGCGGTACTGTACAATCTGGACTTTACTCAGCCGTTCATTGTTCAAACGGATGCCTCCGAAAGAGGAATTGGAGCTGTTCTTTTGCAGGAAGAGCTGGGAGCACGTCGACCTGTGGCCTTCATCAGCACAAAGCTCTGTTTATTAACCGCTAGAGCGCAAAAAAGTCACGAACTGCAGCTTTAATTATTGCCGATTTTGGGATTTTTGTGTTATTGAGTTTAGCATTAAATTGCAATTATATATTGCCTTCTGTGTTTTTATATGAACATTTGTTTTTTAAAATATATATAATAGCCTACTCTTTTCAAATAATGCGGTTTATGCGAGGCCCCTTGCGCTGCACGTGCAGAGTACACGTGAGGTCACGTGAAATCCGTGACGTCACAGTGAAGCATTCCACAGTATAAATTCATCATCGGCCTCACATTTCAGAGTCATTTCAATTCTGTCCTGTTTTTCCCACTTTTGAGTGTTTATTCAGCTAACATCTAAAGTATGATGGAATGCTTATTCTTTGTGTCTAGCCTCAAATGTGACTTGTAATATCTGGTGATAATTCTTAACTCTTCCATTTCTGTTTTTTTAGAAAATCAAACAAACACAAAGAAGAAACGCATTCACACACTCTTCAAAAGATTCTGGGGGGCTGTAAAATGTGCATCAACACAGAAAAAGCACAACAAAGTGGCTCCTCTTTGTGCACAGCCCGAATCAGATTCAGCTGATCCTGAGTCAGATCCAAACTTTCTTGAACCTATGGCTCTGCAATATTCAGCTGATCATCAGTCGGATCCATCTGTCCATGAAACCATAGCTCTACAAGATCTGACTGATCCTCCAGAAGATCGTCTGTCTGGTTTGCCTGATCCTGGTCAAGAACCGCCTGGTTTTGTACCAACATGTCTGCAGGATTCAGCTGATCTTGAGCCAGTACCCCAGAATTTCCAGCTGCTTGCAAACATACACGAATCAAGGATCAAACCCATGCAGCCTGTTTCGCCCGTCCAACTCCTGGTGAGTTTATTTCCACTTGACTGTGTGCGTATACATGTATGTATAATTCCTCATACGGTATTCCAAACGTAAATGATAACTGTTGACAAAGTAGTATTGCCTAAAAGCAATTGAAAGAATCCTTCTGTTACATGTTGACTTATGGTGAACTCTAAATCTCATACTGAGTAGGTACTACATTTGAATTTGAACTTGCTTTGTGTTCAATTTTGGGCGTAGCATTAGTTTCAAACATTGAGCATATTTAGTTTCCATGTATCTGATGTGAATTTTATGTGTGTATTTATTCAAGCACCGCCACAGGATTTCATGTCAGACTGAATCTCATATATTAACATGCTCTCTTTGTATGTTTTTGCAGTACCATTTGATGAGATTTATGAAGTGGTACATAAGCTTGGACAAGGAGACTTTGGCACTGTGTACGAGGGGACTTCATGTATATAGAAGATATCGATCAGTGCTTAGACCAAAACATTTTAATATCAATGTAAATAGAAATATTTGTGATCATGACTATATATGTGTGTGTATATATGTGTATAAATTTGCAGATTCAATATAATCAGTTTGCCCATTTGTAACATACAGTGCGCTTATAAATGATTTCATTTATTTATTCATTGATTGCATTTTTTTTGCAGGTTGCCATCAAAATCATCCTCAAGTGTAAAAGAGACCGTTATATTGAACTAGTAAGTTGACGTAACTTAATGTACATACTTAAATACCAACTACATACTAATTACATTGCAAACAGAAGTGAAATGTGATATTGAACTCTTAATTACTCTTTTCTCTAATGTTAGCCTGGCTGTTCAAAGCCACTGTTTGCAGAAGTGGCTGCAAACCTGCTGCTGAAACAGGCTCCATTAAGCCCCTACATTGTGTATGTGACGGGACTAAGTGATTGACATCAGTCTTCACCTATCAGGGACCGGGTCAGTCCATTTAAGGCTGGATTGGTTGTCACTCGGGGTGCGTCACGTCCGATTTTTCCCGCCCGTGTTCATTGTTTGTGTGGACTAGCTGCAGTGTCTCATTTGCATTGTTGCGGCATTAGTGGAGCTGATGACTGTCCGCCTTTCAGGCATGATTTCCTGTACCCCATTGTGTGCGCGGAAGGCATGAGTGACAAACCGGTGCCCATAACTATTTATTGCGGCGTAATATTCTCACGGATCCTCCCTTTCTTTTGTTCTTTTGTCTTTCAGAAAACGCTTGTTTTTGGACTCATCTTATGCTGTTACATTATCCTGGTTGCAACGCGGAAGCTGCCATCAGTAACTCCTAAAAGGGGACTGTTCGGGTTTGGGTTTGATGTGGTTTTAAGTCCCGCTTTTAAGTCCCCCTTGTTCTCATTCGTTACACTTGTCTTTTTGTTTTGTTCCATTTCATTCTGTGAATTTAGTTTATTTTCTTTTTCTTGGTCGAATTGTTTGGTTTAAATTTACTTTTTTTGGATGTAACCCGATTTTGTATTTGATTTTATGTCTTTTTTTTTTCTTTTGTTTGTACCCCTGTGGTGCGGCGTGGCTTTAATGTATTGTTTGTTACACTTTGAGGTTGATGTTGTTGTAATTTTGTATTTTACTTTGTTTTTGCTTCATTGCAGGAGCTGGGGTCCCACGGGTGGTTGGATTTCTCTCCTGGTGGTGGTTCTTGGTATGCTGTGTAACACTGAGTGTTTAGTAGTGTGATCTGAGTGCACAGGTGTGTGTGTGGAAGTGTGCCATCGTAAAAACCGAACTCCTCTTGCCACTGGAAGCCTCAGCCCTGCTGGATGTATGTGATTTTGTTCTAGGGCCTCAACCTTAGATTAATTCTGTATTCATATTCTTTTGTTTTGAAGCGGTGCTTTTTCTTTTTGCCCCCGTATTTTAAAGTTTATGTATTAATAAACTTTATACTTTTATATGCTACCCAAGTGTCTGGCCTAACTTCTTATGAGGGATCCGAACCTGTGTCCAATTATAATTGTTCCCTGGGAATAATCCCTAGGGTGGCGTAGTCGGATTTCTTTGAGTTAAGCGTTGCTGTTAAAAACGATTCCCCCCTCCCGCCACATTCTGGCGTAGTCGGCAGGGTTCCCTCTTGTGTAGGCCAGAGACTCGGGAGTGATTTGTTTGTTTTTTTGATAGGAACCAGTCCGTGGCAGTCCCTTTTTGAGGTGGATCGGCAGTTTGAGTTTCCATATTAGTAAGTCTTTGGGCGTTGACTGTTATGGAGGACGAAATGCGTGAGTTACGAGATTTGGTAGCCCAGTTAAAAGCAGATAATGAGAGGCTGCGTCAAGAACAAATGCCTGTTGCCCAGCCGGGCCCATCTAATGTGTCTCTTCCTACGGTAGTAGATCCCCCACTCATTGGGGCCGGTGCACCAACAGCTGAGCGACTTGTTTTTGTCCCTCGAGATCGTAAGTGCCCTAAGTTTAGTGGTCGGTCGGGCGTTGGCATCGATGAGTGGGTGGAGGAGGCTCAGGCTTGTATGCGGCTTCGCCACCTCTCTACAGCTGATCAAGCATTTTTTCTGGTTGATCATCTGGAGGAGAGGCGAGGAAGAAATTCGTTATCGGCCAGCAAACGAAAGGGAGGATCCAAAACAAATTATTAGAGTATTACGTGAATTATATGCTTGCACAAAGTCTTATGTAGCACTTCAAGAGGCGTTTTTTTTCCAGAAGACAACAGGAAGGAGAAACTTTGGTGGAATTTTCTTTGGCCTTGATGAGTCTTTTGGATAGAGTGAGAAGTCAGTCACCTCATGGCATGCCTAATGCTGACGTTTTATTGAGAGACCAGTTTGTGGAGTATGTTAATGATTGTGCTCTTCGACGGGAACTTAAGCAACTAGTGCGTCGTCAACCTACAGCCACCTTGTTTGAAGTTCGTAGCGAAGCCCTGCGTTGGGAAAGGGAAGGCATGCCTGGGGGTGCGTGGTAGAAGTCAGTCAGTCCCTTCCGCTTATGGCATTCAGTATGGTGTACAGGGACATCAGTATGTCAACAGTAAAAAATGGTTCAGCGGCGTCAGAAATGAGCGAATTACGGGACATGCTGCGAAAGCAGCAACAACAGTTGAATCAATTATCCCAAAGTATGGCTCAGTTGCAAAATCCTCAGGTGCGCCCGCGACCACTGAAGGCCAATATAATCTGCCGAAGGTGTCAACAACCTGGCTATTTTGCCAGGGATTGTGACGGGGAGAGGATATCTGTCCGCCCACCACCAACTCGCGGGAATGTAGCATTGATGAGGGGTGAACAGTCATCGTCCATGCAGCCGCCGGAAAACTAGTTCCCACTGAGTTGCAGGGCCACAGCTTGGTTGGGAGAAGGATAGGCTCAACGAATGTCACTGATTCTAATTTTATGTCACGTTTTATGTCCACTTGTCCAAAACTTGTCGTATCTATGGGTGGGGTTAAAGTACCTTGCCTGGTGGACACTGGTTCCATGGTGTCTACCATGACGGAGAGCTGTTTTGTGACTAATTTTGGGTCATGGGGTCAGGAGCAGCTTAGGTCATGTCATTGGTTGCAGCTTCGAGCTGCAAATGGCCTTTCAATCCCTTATGTTGGTTATTTGGAATTGGATGTGGAGCTCTGTGGGCGTGTGGTTTTAGGCTGTGGTGTGTTGGTGGTCCGAGATCCTCCTGGTGGTGTCTGTGCACAAGTTCCTGGGGTGTTGGGTATGAACATCCTCAGCCGATGCTACCGGGAGCTCTTCGGCCAGCATGGTACAGCCCTTTTTGATTTACCATCAGTGTCAAGGGCCCCTAGTTTCGTTTTTCAAGCTTTGCAACATTGCCATCGGATAGATGCTCAACCAGTTGTGGAAGGTAGGGGACGCGTAAAGATGCGTGGACGTCGGGCGTGTCGCATCGCGGGTGGAACTATGAAATTTGTTGCTGCAACTTGTTCCGTGCAATATTCGGGTAGTACAGTACTGTTTGAACCGCCCACTTCTGGTCTACCAGCAGGTTTGTTGGCTTCTCCTGCTCTTTTGCGGGTGGACAATGGTACTGTGTATGTGCCTGTAGTTAATGTTGGTACCAGCGATATAGTGCTGTATGCTAACTCTATTATTGGTACTGTGAACAAGGTTGATGTGGTTAGTTTACCCCCAGAGGTCGCAGAAGTTAAAACAGCTGAAGTTAAGGTGAGTATGCAGGTTGTGCAGGCTTCTCCTACTGTGCAGGAACAGATAGCCACATTAGATTTATCGGTGTTGTCGGAAGAAGAACAGGGTAAGGTTAGGGCATTACTGGAGAAGTACTTGCCCGTGTTTTCGGCACATGATGGTGATTTGGGATGTACTAATCTAATATCCCATGATATCCCTTTGTTGGACGACATCCCGGTTAGACAGCGCTTTAGACGCATTCCTCCATCGGAGTATGAGGTGGTAAAGGCGCACATAAATCAACTGTTGGAAACCCAGGTAATCAGAGAGAGCTGCAGTCCTTATGCTTCGCCAATTGTTTTAGTGAAAAAGAAAGACGGTAGTTTACGTATGTGTGTAGACTATCGCCGGTTAAACTCAAAGACTAGAAAAGATGCATTCCCTTTACCGCGCATCGAGGAGACCTTAGACTCCCTGGCAGGAGCCGTTGGTTTTCTACCATGGATCTGGCTAGTGGGTACAACCAAGTACCTGTGGCAGAGCGGGATAAACCTAAAACTGCTTTTTGCACCCCGTTTGGCCTTTTTGAGTGGAATAGGATGCCATTTGGGTTGTGCAATGCCCCAGGCACCTTCCAGCGATTGATGGAACGGTTGTTTGGGGATCAGCAGTGTCAATCCCTCCTTTTGTATCTTGATGATATTGTAGTATTCTCCTCTTCTGTTGATGAACATCTTGCTCGGATGGAGCTTGTCTTGAGTCGCTTGCAAATGGAAGGGTTAAAGGCCAAACTATCTAAATGTGCCTTTTAAAAAAGTGCATTATTTGGGACACATGTTATCTCTTCTGAAGGGGTCTCTACTGACCCAGGTAAGGTGGAGGCAGTTGCACAATGGCCTCGGCCAACTTGTGTTTCAGAGTTGCGCTCCTTTTTGGGGTTTGCTAGCTACTACCGGCGCTTTGTGGAGGGGTTTGCTAAGTTAGCTGCCCCTCTCCACAGGTTGGTAGCGCAGCTGGCAAACTCAAAGCGTCCAAAGCAAGTGGCCCAAGACTTTGTTGAAGCCTGGTCAGCTGAATGTCAGTGTAGCTTTGAGGGGTTGAAGGGCAAGTTAACAACAGCACCAGTACTTGCCTATGCTGACTTTTCACTACCGTTTATTTTAGAGGTAGATGCCAGTCATGGTGGACTAGGGGCAGTCCTTTCACAGGAGCAGCAAGGTAGGGTGCGCCCTATAGCCTATGGTAGTCGTAGTCTTAGGCCCACGGAACGCAATACATCTAACTACAGTTCTATGAAATTGGAGTTTTTGCACTCAAGTGGGCCATGACTGAAAAATTTAGGGAGTACTTGCTGGGCCATAAATGCTTTGTCTTTACTGACAACAACCCCCTTAGTTACTTGACATCTGCGAAATTGGGTGCTATGGAACAGCGTTGGGCTGCCCAAGTGGCAGCATTTGACTTCGAAATTAAATATAGGTCAGGGAAAAGCAATCGTAACGCTGATGCCTTGTCACGACAAAATTTTTCAAGTGCAAGAGAAGTGCGTGAGTGGTGCCCAGGTGTAGCTGTTCCAGGAGCTTTGCAGCAAGCTGCCCAGGTGGAATTTGTGACCTCAGTCAATCAGGTCACCTCGCTCCCGTGCTTTTCTAGCAGGGACATAGGTGTTCAGCAGGCAGCAGACCCAGTTATTGGGGAGTTCTTGGCATTCTGGAGGCGCAGGTTGCTTCCAACTTCGGAGGAGCGCAAGAAACTCTCGAAGTTGGCGATCATTCTGCTTCGACAATGGGATCGCCTTGTGGAGACTGATGGGGTGCTCTATCGCCGTGTGCTTCGCCCAGATGGCGGCGAGGAGATCTTTCAGGTGTTATTGCCAGCAGTTTTGAAGCCTGAAGTCTTGACCCAGCTTCACCAACAGCATGGGCACCAGGGAGTGGAGCGTACATCTCAACTTGTGCGTCAGAGATGCTACTGGCCTCGAATGTCGGCAGATATTGCCCGTTGGTGCCAGGAGTGTGAGCGGTGCCAGTGTGCTAAAGGTGCCCCCTCTGCCCCTAGAAGTTTTATGGGACATTTGTTGGCTGCCCGACCTAATGAAATTTTGGCTTTGGACTTCACTGTGTTGGAGCCCTCAAGGTCTGGGTTGGAGAATGTCTTGGTGATGACTGATATCTTCACAAAGTATACCTTGGCAGTGCCCACTAGAGATCAGCGGGCAGAGACTGTAGCTCAGGTTCTTGTGATTGAGTGGTTTTGCAAATTTGGTGTGCCTGGTCGTATTCACTCCGACCAGGGCCGTAATTTTGAATCCACTCTCATTCAGCAACTTTGTAGTTTGTATGACGTCAAGAAGTCACGTACTACCCCATATCACCCAGCTGGAAATGGTCAATGTGAACGCTTTAATAGAACCTTACATGATTTGTTGCGCACTTTGCCACTTTCCAAAAAGAATGATTGGCCGCTTTGTCTTCCTCAGGTGCTTTTCGCATATAATAGCACCCCACATCAGGGAACGGGGGAGTCTCCATATTTTTTAATGTTTGGGCAGGAGCCCAGACTCCTGTTGATTTTCTTTTAGGCAGAGTCCAAGAGCCATTGGCTGGCAGTGTTCATAGGTGGATTCTGGAGCAGCAGGGACGTTTGCAGGTGGCGTTTGAAGGTGCCCGGAGCGGTTGGGGCCACAGCCGATCGGCGCAAAGCTCAGCATGACCTGCAGGTAAAGGAAGCACCACTGAAGGAGGGTCAGCGGGTATACCTCCGCGATCATAGCGTGAGGGGTAGATGTAAAATCCAGGACCTGTGGAGCTCAGTGGTGTATCAGGTCATGAAGGCACCAAAGGAAGGTGGGGTGGTTTACACCATTGCTCCCATCACAGACTTGGGTAAGGTAAAGCATGTGCACCGGTCCCTGCTGAAGAGTTTGATCGACCAGGTTCCACCTTTTGTATTGAACACCCCAGTCGTTGAATCTCCGCCACCTCTGCTAGAGGAGCATGATGATGCTGATGCTGATGAAGAGTTGTTTGTTTTAGTACCTGACATGCCACGAGATAGGGGTGGGTTAAGGCTACAGGATGTTGGTCCCTTCACTCCTCAGACATTAGGTAATGCACAAGCGGGGGACACTTGTAGGGCAACTAGCGACTCTGTGGGGGAAGTGGATTCGCAGCCAGTTGCATTGCCTTCTAATGCACTGGAGGTAGCTGAGAGTGTGGTAAGGAGGACTGGGAGAAGAACTGCAGGTCAGCACTCTAATATAAATCATCTCCCTCGAGCAGTGGGTGTTGGTTCTGTGTCTAGCATGATGGGTAGTACAGTTGCCACCCTGTTCCGGCCTTGGAGTTGAGTGTTGGGTTAGGCTGTTCAGCTCACCGTCGAGGCGACGTTGCAGAAACTCGGGGTGGAATGTGACGGGACTAAGTGATTGACATCAGTCTTCACCTATCAGGGACTGGGTCAGTCCATTTAAGGCTGGATTGGTTGTCACTCGGGGTGCGTCACGTCCGATTTTTCCCGCCCGTGTTCATTGTTTGTGTGGACTAGCTGCAGTGTCTCATTTGCATTGTTGCGGCATTAGTGGAGCTGATGACTGTCCGCCTTTCAGGCATGATTTCCTGTACCCCATTGTGTGCGCGAAGGCATGAGTGACAAACCGGTGCCCATAACTATTTATTGCGGCGTAATATTCTCACGGATCCTCCCTTTCTTTTGTTCTTTTGTCTTTCAGAAAACGCGTGTTTTTGGACTCATCTTATGCTGTTACATTATCCTGGTTGCAACGCGGAAGCTGCCATCAGTAACTCCTAAAAGGGGACTGTTCGGGTTTGGGTTTGATGTGGTTTTAAGTCCCGCTTTTAAGTCCCCCCCCCTTGTTCTCATTCGTTACACTTGTCTTTTTGTTTTGTTCCATTTCATTCTGTGAATTTAGTTTATTTTCTTTTTCTTGGTCGAATTGTTTGGTTTAAATTTACTTTTTTTGGATGTAACCCGATTTTGTATTTGATTTTATGTCTTTTTGTTTTCTTTTGTTTGTACCCCTGTGGTGCGGCGTGGCTTTAATGTATTGTTTGTTATACTTTGAGGTTGATGTTGTTGTAATTTTGTATTTTACTTTGTTTTTGCTTCATTGCAGGAGCTGGGGTCCCACGGGTGGTTGGATTTCTCTCCTGGTGGTGGTTCTTGGTATGCTGTGTAACACTGAGTGTTTAGTAGTGTGATCTGAGTGCACAGGTGTGTGTGTGGAAGTGTGCCATCGTAAAAACCGAACTCCTCTTGCCACTGGAAGCCTCAGCCCTGCTGGATGTATGTGATTTTGTTCTAGGGCCTCAACCTTAGATTAATTCTGTATTCATATTCTTTTGTTTTGAAGCGGTGCTTTTTCTTTTGGCCCCCGTATTTTAAAGTTTATGTATTAATAAACTTTATACTTTTATATGCTACCCAAGTGTCTGGCCTAACTTCTTATGAGGGATCCGAACCTGTGTCCAATTATAATTGTTCCCTGGGAATAATCCCTAGGGTGGCGTAGTCGGATTTCTTTGAGTTAAGCGTTGCTGTTAAAAACGATTCCCCCCTCCCGCCACATGTACATAGTTTGAAGAGGAGGATCGGTTCATCCTCATCCTGGAACATCCGGAACCCTGCAAGGACTTGCTCAAATTTGTGGTTCACAACATGCATTGGGCGAACGAATTACAGACACGTAGCCTGATGTATCAAGCGGTATCAAGTCTTGACCGAGGTGTCTTTCACCGGGACATTAAGTTGAATAACTTTCTGATCAACACGACGACTAACCGAGTCCAACTAATAGACTTTGGCTGCAGTGACCTCGTCAAAAGTACAGGCTACTTGGGTGATTTTATAGGTGAGTTGGCGTGTTATGTTACTAGGCCTAATGAGAAGTCAAACTTCTGAGTAGTGATTTAATGAAAACAAATGGACATTTGGTCAAGTTTCTGGTGACATTTGTTTGCAAATAGATTTTGTAACCTGAATATGCCTTGCTTTCATGAACAGGAGGAGTCTGCCCGCCTGAATACTACAAGGGCTACAAAGGATACAAGGCAGAGTCTCTGGGTGTAATGATGTACACAATGATGTGCAAATGTCGACCCTTTAGAAGTCCTGAAGACATGATGCATGGCAGTCTGAGTTTTAACGTTAGAGTATCCACAGGTGAGAGAACAATCAACTACCAATAACACAGTGACATTAAGATTGTTAAACACACAAAGTGTAATACATGCTACATATTTCCATACTTGACAACGTTAGCATGTCATGGACATGAAAGAACTCACATGACTAACAAATGAAAAACTTGTACAGAATTGCAGAACTTGATAAGTCGCTGCCTGACTGTTGACCCAACTAAGAGAGCGACTACTGAGGAGATCCTACAGCATAAATGGTTTCAGCGAGGACAAATGTCAGGAGTAGCTCAGAGTCAGGCAGAGTGACTTAGGAGGGAAGGCAGATGATGACAGGAATCCCTCTTCTGAAAGTCCAAGAAGTGCTGTCATTCGTTCATTAAGCGGATGACCAAAACTGCACAAGCCATTCACCAGAGAGTCTCCGGAGAAGCAAGCTTAGTTTAAAAGAAAAGAGCAAACGTAATGGACGAAATGAAAAACACATTTCTAAGAAATTAACACACGAAACCGAGGAGCAAATTTTATACTGTAAAAAAGTGTGCACAAAACAGAGGAAATGAAGATGGAGAATATTATAAATTTAGCGCACAAAACAGGAATACTAATGTAGACTTCACAAAGACCGTTCCTGTCAGCTCCTCAGCTCCTCAAACTGATCTTAATATATTCAAGTTATTGAATAGGTAGAGTTACATTTTATTCAATAAAATCTCTACAAAAAAAAAATCACTTGTGTAATATTTTTCTGGACCTACTGAAAAAACAGCCTATGCCAGGCTGGGAGAAATGAACAGTGTTGACATAGTTTAAACACTACATGATGATAAAATTACACTGCTGTTATTTTTAAGACGGTGTCAGTGTGAAATTTAACCCAAAGAGGTGTAAAAACAAAAAAGCCACACCTCCACTTAACGCTAGGCCACCAGGCTATGTCCGCCATTTTATTTCACTTGAAGACGAAGAAAAAGCAGATAAATCAGGTTCTCACATGGTATAGCTAAAATAAGTGTTATTTTTTATACACATGCACAGGAGTATATGTCGTGTAACTCACATTTGATCAGTTTGTGACTTTAAGATAAATCGGGACCACGTTGTACTAATAACGTTACCTCAGTAAGGTTCATTCAAATTGTGGATGCGGTTTAAACTAGGTCTCTAATTACGTGTCCGTGGATTTCCTAAATGAAGGAGCGTATTAATAAATAGTGAATTCATACAGAACCCTAAATCGTGAAGCGTGGGCGCCATCTTACACATTGACCAGCTTTATAAAACATTTCAGCTAGTCGCTAGAAATGCTTGGCGTTTTGTTAAATATAGTCTGTGGAACAACGTATAAATGCGCTGCATAGTGCTAACGTTAGATTAACAAAAGTACGTTTATTTCGAGGGGTGCTGCAGACCTGGCTTTTTAATGTTTATTTTTATGAGTTAACGTTAGCTGTAGTGGTGTGTGTTTTAGTTTTTTGTATTGGTCTCATCTAGATACTATAAGCATTTTTGTGTTAGCTTGTTAAAAAAGCACACCGACTGACTGTGATTATCCTGTGAGAGTGTTTCATTCTGAAGAAATGCTGGTTCAAGTGGAGTGTAAAGGGAACCCGAACCGGATCCGAATGCCAGTGAAAAATGGCGGTTTTGACTTCTGTGAATTCATTAAGGAAGGTACATTTTTCACTTTTAGAGTAATTTGTGTAATTAGTGTTATTTACGTTGAAGTTAACTATTATTACTCATATAAAAAAGCCATAATAATCATAATATCCGTAACTTTCTTTTTAAATCAGATATTCAGTATATTATAAATGGACTTAATCCCAAATCAAATTCTGATCGCATTAAAGTGGTGTTTTAATTTTGTACCTTATAGTAATGTTAAAATCTCTCAAAATCTCTTGCATTGGAAAATTTAAGTTTGAACATGAAATCGAATGGTACTTTCTACCTCTAAGCTTCAACAAAGCTCAACTTGCATGATGGAGCCAATGTGATCCTAAAGACTTTGCAGGAGTTGATGTTGATGCTGATATTTTGATGAGCTTGTGAGAACATCTAAGGTGTCCTTCAGACTTTTAGACGGTGATAAAGCCGGTAAGAAGCTGGTAAACATCCTTGTGGCTGATATGGTAGAGAAGTATGGGTAAGTTAGCAATAAAATCAAACACTAGTATTGCACTGGTGTTTTATCATAGTTTTTATTTTTATTTGTAATGTTCATTTTTCTAATTTTTTTCATGCTGTGGTGTAGGATTCCACCAGCCTTTATCCGTGTAAGATATATGTTCCTGGAATCATTACTTTATTCCTCAATTTGTGTTCACTGACAGGTTATGTAAGTATACAGTACATGGAGGCTGTACACTTTTCTTATTTCAGCACATATCAAATGCGTGAGTCAATCAAATTATTTATTATTCTGATTATTTATCTCTGATGGTATTTGCAGGCTTTTTTTGGCTTCACAGCATGTTTTCTTTTAGAAAAATCTGCAGAACTCTGTGGGAGGAATGTAAACCTTGTCAAATGTGTCTGTTATTGGTAGCTATGAGTATTATAAAATAAGTATATGTATGTTTTATTGTTTGGGTAGTGGGTCATCAACAGAATGAACGAGTCTGATTATGGTAAGTATAAATGTTTGTTTTATTTGTTTATTATGTTTAAGGTTTAACTGTATACTGTATTCTACAATCAGCTGTGGCGAGGAATGAACGGAACCACTAATAACCTGAAATAATAGAGCAGAGAGAAACAGACAAAACCACCTAATAATGTTATGTAACAGTGAGTTATTCTCTGTATCAGGAAGCACTGCTTCTGAACTCCCTTAAACATGTCAATTGCTGTCCTGAGCTTTCTTCCAGGAACACACACTTCACAATATCCTCATTTTTTTATTAGAACAACTCTCCGAAGATTTTAGCATGGTAAAGGTTAGGACAATATTACTGTATTTGGTATTGGAGGAGTAGATCTGCTACTGTTAGTTATTGTTGTTGTTGTTGTTGTATATTGCTCAGTGACATGTAGCACTGCCAGTTGATGTAGAGATTCATAGTCCTCATGTCCATTATTGTGAAACCCGTGAGACACAACAAAACATAGCTCCGATCACAGCGTCCTCTATTCTCCTGTTCTTTGTTTCCCTTGTTGAACGTGTGCACAAATGACGTTGCTGTCAGCCGGCTTACCTCACTTCTTAGACGTCGCTGCCAAAGCAACCCTTTAAATGGTACTGGGAAATACTTCGCTCAACGAGATCAAAGTGATCCTCAATACATAATAAAATATCTCATGTATCGCCCACAAAAATATCTGCACGTCAGGTCTCATCTGTTAATTTCTAACCTTTCTATTTATTTATGCATTTCATTTTTTTAATGAATATAAAAAAAGACTTTCTTCAAGAGAATATAGCAAGCTATAAAACATACTACGACACGACGCAAGAAGTGCAACAAAGTTAACCCTGTTTCCTCAAAGATCCACAGACGCTGCAGGATCCTCAATTAAAGGTTAACCCTACTGGATTGCCTTGGGTCAAGTCTGTGTATTTATGCACATGCTGTATGTCTGATCGCTTATCCAGGAATCCAAATGCAAATGATAAATCTAGTACTCTATATATCAAAGATGGGAAGCAGGTAAAATCACTCTTGATACGTCCTGAAAAATCAAACATGCCCTTAGTCAGCTAACCTTTTGCTGAACTCCTCTCTCTAGAATGGATGTTACAAGCCAGTGTTTGCAGAAGTGGCTATAAATCTGGTAATGAAACTTATCTCCATTAAGCCCTTACAGTATAGATTGGTTTGAGGAGGAAAATGATTACATTCTCATCTGGGAGTTGCTTCAACCCTGAAAAAGAGTGCACAAATCTATCAATGGAACTGAATCACAGACACATTGCCTGATGTTGTGAACAGTGCTTCTTAGAGCCAGTTGTCTTCTACCGTACATTGCGCTGGTCAATACAAAGATCCCAGAACTGTTTTATAAACAAATTTTGGGAAAAGCATGCACAAATAATTTACGCAGCCAGTATGTCATTAGTGATTATATTGTTTTCCAGTCCAATAGAAATCTGCTATAAATTATCTAGAATGTCCTGCCTTGGTTTCTCTCGATTCAGCATTGGTGTGTTTTTATATCCAGAAGATAACAACTACGTTAACGCAGTGTCTCTAGCTGGTGTTCAAGAGGCCAACGTCCAGCTGATCCCACAACTGCATCCCAAGGCCATAGGTCTTTCAGCACCACCACCGCTCCTTCTCCTAGGTGCAGAGGATCACATTCTCCACAACCATCCTCCTATGCCTCTCTCCTTCACTCCAGCCAAGGAGAAATGGACAGTGTCCTGCACCAGGCATTCACAAATGTGGCTATGGCCATCTCCCGCTAGCCCTATACGCTTCGCTACAAACAGGAACGACATACCTAAATCCCACTCCTCGGCTAAGGCCAGGAAAAGTCAAGCCGGGGATGCTCACTATCAATGCCCCGAGGCGACTACTACAGTTCCAGGGTCATGCCTTTGATCTTCAGGCTGCAGCAGAATGCCTTCAGGAAGCCCGGCCGACTCCCAGATTTAGCCAAGCAGCTCCCGATCTCCCAAAACACCAGCCAGCATTGCCTCAATATAATGCTCCGGCGCAGGCCGAGCATTCCTCCCCACCTCCCCACAGATTTGCCTGCCACCAGAGCCGACCATAGTGCAAGGCCACCTTCACTAATGGCACAGGCTATGGCACCCCTATCCCACTTCTGTCTTTTGCCTAGCTTTCTGCCTACCTCCGAGCTGGCCAAAGCATGAGGCCGCCTCCACTGATGAACAACCCCTTTGTTTTCCATACTTTTCCTCCAATCTTGTCCCGTAGCCATTCAAAGTGCAAGCCTGCCTTTGCAATCGGTTCAAATGACCTTTTTCCTTCCAGCACCCCTTACCCACCTTAAATCCTACGCCTTATCCACAGCCACGCCCCTACCTATGCCACCGAACACCTCTCGCTCTGGATCCTCCCCATCTCAAACAGTATCAGGACCTAGATCCTCTCAGAAATTCAGCATGCTGGCCCTAGATGCAGAACCCTGCCAACCCCAGCACCTCCTTATCCAGAACTAATATACCTCTGAATCATCTCCTAAGACCTCTCTTCGAAGCTTCACTTGATTTGATTCTCCAAGCCATTTCACCCAGAACATGGCAATTTTGCTACTTTAAAGCATTCCTTTCCACCTATAACTTGCCTTCTCCCTGTTGTCTATCACTTAATTAATTTCTTACCTTAATATCACAAAAAAACTCCAAGTCAGCTCCATCAATGAATATCTAGCGGAATCCAATTTTTTCCATAAACTCATATACGGTTCAGCCTCAACTCAAATCACCAATGCCCATACTTCTCTTTTTTATCAAAGTCCATTTAAGCAGCCCTTCCCACTCATACAGACACTAGGCAACTCATTACTCTCTTGAGAGGAGATTAATCTCATTCAATTTACACTGCCCGCTCGATGCTATGTTCATTTTAGCATTTTTTTTGGCTTCCTTAGATGTTCTGAACTAACTGTCACTTTAAACTTCAACCTGAAGTTCTATGCAAGTCCATGCAAATCCATGCAAATGCAGATTAATAGATCCATATTTAATTACATTTAAATATATATGCATATATATCTTTATTAAATATTATATTTAATATTTGCTAGCTATTTACATTGCATTTATATTTTTCTCTTTAAATCAATTAAACTTTAATTTGTTTAATTTCTTTAATTATATTTATTTATAGATCAAATTAAATCACACAGATGTAAACTGCTGTTTCTGTCAATGCTTTCAGGGAACATTTCAGTTGCATTGATGCCCATTCAGGGTTAGAAAGCTCTCTGGTTTCATCAAACATATCTTAATTTGTGTGAACTGTCCCTTTAAATCTTTAAACAGAGCCTAATACAATGCTGAATTTATACTGGATTATTAGTATAGATATATAGCAATATAGAACTTGTCTACCATGTTGACACAGGTAATTGACACAAAATGTTAAAATAATATAAAAGATAAAAAGCCTTTAATGTACCTGGCTTTAACCATTACAAAAATGGTTTGAATGTTTCTAACCAAAATTGATTCAACTATACCAGTGGTTTTCAAACTTATTCCTGGGGATCCAGAAAAGATAGCTGTCAGAGAAGATAGACATGCAAAATGCAGAGCAGTGGATCCCAAAGAACAGGATTGAAAACCACTGCATTATACAATAAATATTGTATTACATGCTATTATATTGCTCTGTTGTATTCACTGCAACATCAGTGACAGTATGATTGCTTGAAAATAAAGCCTAATGTCTTTAAATCCATTATTTCTGTGAACAAGTTGAGGTGTGTTTATTATTTCCTTATGTCTATTGATTGACTAACATTAATTTCAGTTTCTTACACATCTTCAACTAAAAAGTGACAAAAAAATTTATAGCATTAGCATTACAGTTTACATTTCGACATTTGTGTTGTAAGAATGTAGAATCAATATTGAATTTAAATTGAATGTGTGGGTATAGCAGTGCAATCCAGTTTGGAGATCTATTACTGTCACGAATGAGGGGTCTGAGGCGTGCGGAGAGAAAGAGACCAGGGAGAAAGAGACGGAGGGAGGAGCCAGGAGAAGACAGGAGGAGTCCGGAGCGGGAGGTGATCCAGAGCCCAGCCATGAAGGTCAGTGGTGGAGTCGACGGAGGAGGAGCCATGGAGAGGTAGCGGCCATCAACCCCATGGGGCCGACCGACGGCAGCGGCGGAGCAGGTGGTCGAGGAGACTGAGGCGGAGGCGGAGAGCCGAAGAGCCAGGGTGACACAGAGGCATTGGATGTCCTAGGCGATACCGCAGGCTTCTGCGACTGACGCGAGACGGGGACGAGAGGATGCGGCGAAGCCAGAGCGACAGAGGACTGAGGTGGAGCCGGGGGGAGGGAGGAGCCTGACAGAGCTGGAGGGATGGAGGGACGAGGCGAAGCTGGAGGAGAGGAATCCTGAGGCGACGGATGGTCGACGACCGACCAAGGCGTAGCCGGAGAGACAATGGAGCCTAGTGGAGCTGGTAGACTGACGGACCACGGTGGAGGGAGGGGGCCGACGGGTCTACGAGCCGAGGAGGAGTCCGGGACTCGGAGGCGGGACGGTGAAGCGAGGATCCTTCACCCACGGCGGCGATGGAGACTGGCAGACCTGTGGAAAACTCCAGGTGGAGGGCAGAGGATGCAGGGTGCAGGGGCTGCTGGGATCCATCGATGACGTGTAGCAAGGGTGGGAGGGTGGGCTAACTGGAGGCTTTGCACGAGGCGCGGGCACTGGAGGCTTTGCATGAGGCGGGCACTGGAGGCGGCCATCTTGGGAAGCGGCTCTGGGCAGGCGGCGGCCATCTTGGGAAGCGGCTCTGGGCAGGCGGCGCCATCTTGTGAAGCGGCTCTGGGCAGGCGGCGGCCATCTTGTGAAGCGGCTCTGGGAAGGCGGCGGCCATCTTGTGAAGCGGGGTCTGGGAAGGCGGCGGCCATCTTGTGAAGCGGCTCTGGGAAGGCGGCGGCCATCTTGGGCAGCGGCTCGGGAAGGCGCGGCGGAGGCACATACACACATTCATTCAAGGGCTAGCAGTAAATTGGACTACAACTAGTAAATATAGCAACAAAGCTCTTTCAATCAGACGCATGATAAAACTGAATTCGTTACTGTAGCAACAGCAGTGCGCGACGCTGACGTGATTTTGTTGATTGACAGAGAAAATGAAGTTAAGTCTTTGTTAAACTTTCTTCTTATCGTTAGCATTAACAACATTACAGAATTGTTATTTGATAGACAAAAATCCTAATGTAAAATACTAATTTGTATTCGTGAACCGTTAGCTATTCGATTAAGACATGCAGAAGGCTTGTTTGAAAGCTGCTATTTTCCTCTTTGGATGTCGAAATCAAACCTAAACAATTGTGTTTGTTCGTCGTTTCAATTAATTGTTAAAACACACTCGGGATGAATGAAACCACGCGGGCTTTTTATTAACTCGTGTGAGCAGAGCTGTCTTATAAACAAGCGTTAGTTTTAAAGTGTCTTATGTGTTTATGTAACCCACTCAAATAATGGAGTTATGCAATTAGTAAAGGTGTCAGTAATATTTCTTTATATATATTATTGAATATGTATTTTTTTTCTTTCTAATGTATAGTAATATTCAGGCATGCAAAGTAAATATATAAATATATTTTATTTGATTGTTGTCAAATTGAATTACTAATTAGAGAGGTGCGTCGATGGTTGCTGACGTCACTCATGCGCCAGCTCGTGGCGAGAGATACGAGCTGTACTTCTGCTCTCGCTTATTCATGGCCATCCTTGCATATTCTTCTTTAATTGTATGCCTGAACTTTTTTATTGCATTAGGTAAGTCTCAAGTACTCTTATTTTCTGTATATTTGATTTGTATGTTCTTTTGTTATTGTAAGATGTTGTGAATGAATCATTCGGTTCGTGAAACGGACAAAGTGCATAGAGTAATAAGAGCAAACTTTTATGTTATGTTAGAAGAATTGTTGAACATGGTTATGGACTCGTTTTGTGAAAAGTAATGTTATACTTCAAGTTATCCAAGTTAATTGTTATTGAATCAATTGGCCGACGTCACTCATGCGCCTCGCTGTATTCATAGCCATTCATAGCCATCCTTGCATATTCTTCTTTAATTGTATGCCTGAAGTCTTTTATTGCATTAGCGATTTGGAGTGTGCTGTGTGTGCTTGGTGGGAGTGGATGATTTCATCACGTTGCGATCTTTTGGATTCGTGCCAGGAGAGACGAATTGGAGTTCACTCGAGTGAATCGCACGATTCAAGGACTCGTTCGTGAGGAGTGAACGGTTCTTCATCGTTGGTTTCGCGAGGATTCTGTAGGCATTCGTTCATACACTTACACTGATTTGAACTGAAGCAAACACATTTCGACCTGATTCAGGAGTTACGCATTTCTTCTGATAGTTTGGACTGTCTTTTCATTTTATTTTATTTTATTCAATTGTGATATATTTGATATATTTTTGTCAACCAAGTGACAATTACACTGCATAGTGTTATAACAAAAAGAGGGCACACTGAATACAAATAACACCTGTTGAAACGTATTTCTGTGTATGTGTTTTTATTCAAGCAGTTGGTGACTGAATTGACATTTGAATCGCGAGTGCAGACACATTTCTTAAGCACAATTATTTTTTTATACAATTCTGTGTTTAGTGTAAGACCCCGAACCCGAGACTCCAAATACTAGTGGTTAATATAAATAACATATATTTGGTGAGCTCAGACCTTGTAGATATTTTTCCTCCTTTTATTTATATAATTCCGTAAACGGGTTACATTTATATTCGGACTAGTTCGGGTAAGTACCGCTGCGGAGTAGCCCCATACCTGCGTGATTCGCCGTAGACGTACCCATAAAAGTAGTTCCGGCTGCAGTGTTCTTCCGCAAGAAGCTCTGTTTATTAACCGCTAGAGCGCAAAAAGTCACGAACTGCAGCTTTAATTATTTCCGCTTTCGGATTTTTGTGTTATTGAGTCTAGCATTAAATTGCGATTATATATTGCGCGTCTGCTTTTTATATGAACAATTGTTTTTAAAATATTTATAATAGCCTACTCTTTTCAAATAATGCGGTTTATGCGAGGCCCCTTGCGCTGCACGTGCAGAGTACACGTGAGGTCACGTGAAATCCGTGACGTCACAGTGAAGCATTCCACAGTATAAATTCATCGTCGCCTCACATTTAATCTAATCTAGTGTGATCAATTGAGTGAGAATCAGAGCAGAAAGATTATCACGTGAACAAACACTCAAAATAACTGTTTTCCAGCGCTTCATTACAGCACCAGTGTTTCTGTCTGTAATCAATGGAGCTCAAGTCTAAAAAGAGTTCAATATTAGTAGATAATACAATAAGAGCTGGAGAAAAAAAACATCACTGACCCTTCAGGAGCAAATCCAGAGGCTTCTCCTGCAGCAGCAGCTATGGAGAACAGCCCAGCAGGTGAACAACAAGCTTGTGAAAAATTCCTTTCTCTGAAATAGTTTTGTTGCAACAATTCCTTTTAATATATTAAATGTGTGTATGACTTTTTTCTTCTTTTTTTTTTTTTTAAGAAAAACCAGCTAAACACAAGAAGAAAAGCCTTTGTGCATTCTTCAAGAAGACATGGCTTGCTGTGAAAAGCACTCGTCGAGGCAACAAAACAGCCCCTCCTCAGCTTGTGACGGACACAGATTCAGCTGATCTTCAGTGTGGTCCTTCTGATCTCGAACCAGCAGCACACTGTCATCCAGCTGATCCACAGCCAGGCCCGTCCGGTCTAGAGCCAATAACTCTACAGGATCAACCTGATCCTCTGCCATGTCTGTCCAGCATCACACCGATAGACTGTGATGAAAATCCAGCTGATCCTGAGCCAGCTGAAGGTAGGTCTACTGTCAATTCAATTCTGTCCTGTTTTTCACACTTTTGAGTGTTTATCTAATACCTACAAGTATGTTCGAATGTGCCTTGTAATATCTGGTGATAATATTTAACTCTTCCATTTCTGTTTTTTTAGAAAATCAAACAAACACAAAGAAGAAGAAACGCATTCGCACACTCTTCAAAAGATTCTGGCGGGCTGTAAAATGTGCAACAAAACAGAAAAAGCACAACAAAGTGGCTCCTCTTTGTGCACAGCCCGAGTCAGATTCAGCTGATCCTCAGTCAGATCCAAACTTTCTTGAACCTATGGCTCTGCAATATTCAGCTGATCATCAGTCGGATCCATCTGTCCATGAAACCATAGCTCTACAAGATTTGACTGATCCTCCAGAAAATCATTTGTCTGGTTTGTCGGATCCTGGTCAAGAACCACCTGGTTTTGTACCAACATGTCTGCAGGATTCAGCTGATCTTCTTCCAGGCCCGTCAGCTCTTGAGCCAGTACCCCCAGAATTTCCAGCTGCTTGCAAGCATACACGAATCAAGGATCAAACCCGAGCAGCCTGTTTCAGCCGTCCAACTCCAGGTGAGTCTATTTCCACTTGTCTGTGTGCGTATACATGTATGTATAATTCCTCATACGGTATTCCAAACATAAATGATAACTGTTGACAAAGTAGTATTGCTTAAAAGCAATTGAAAAAATCCTTCTGTTACATGTTGACTTACGGTGAACTCAAAATCGCATACTGACTAGGTGCTACATTTGAATTTGAACATGCTTTGTGTTCAATTTTGGGCGTAGCATTAGTTTCAAACATTGAGCATATTTATTCTCCATGTATCTGATGTGAATTGTATGTGTGTATTTATTCAAGCACTGCCACAGGATTTCATGTCAGACTGAATCTCATATTTTAACATGCTCTCTTTGTATGTTTTTGCAGTACCATTTGATGAGATTTATGAGGTGGGAGATAAGCTTGGACAAGGAAGCTTTGGCACTGTGTACGAGGGGACTTCAAAAATTCAACGCAAGAAGGTAGGAATCACCGCTTTATTCACCAAATGTATATAGAAGATATCGATCAGTGCTTAGACCAAAACATTTTTAATATCAATTTAAATAGAAATATTTGTGATCATGACTATATATGTGTGTGTATATATGTGTATAAATTTGCAGATTCAATATAATCAGTTTGCCCATTTGTAACATACAGTGCGCTTATAAATGATTTCATTTATTTATTCATTGATTGCATTTATTTTTTGCAGGTTGCCATCAAAATCATCCTCAAGTGTAAAAGAGACCGTTATATTGAACTAGTAAGTTGACGTAACTTAATGTACATACTTAAATACCAACTACATACTAATTACATTGCAAACAGAAGTGAAATGTGATATTGAACTCTTAATTACTCTTTTCTCTAATGTTAGCCTGGCTGTTCAAAGCCACTGTTTGCAGAAGTGGCTGCAAACCTGCTGCTGAAACAGGCTCCATTAAGCCCCTACATTGTGTACATGCTGGAATGGTTTGAAGAGGAGGATCGGTTCATCCTCATCCTGGAACATCCGGAACCCTGCAAGGACTTGCTCAGATTTGTGGTTCACAACATGCATTGGCCGAACGAATTACAGACACGTAGCCTGATGTATCAAGCGGTGCTCGGGGCCAAGCACTGTCTTGACCGAGGTGTCTTTCACCGGGACATTAAGTTGAATAACTTTCTGATCAACACGACGACTAACCGAGTCCAACTAATAGACTTTGGCTGCAGTGACCTGCGTCAAAAGTACAGGCTACTTGGGTGGTTTTATAGGTGAGTTGGCATGTTATGTTACTAGTCCTAATGAGAAGTCAAACTTCTGAGTAGTGATTTAAAAAAACAAATGGACATTTGGTCAAGTTTCTGGTGACATTTGTGTGCAAATAGATTTTATAACCTGAATATGCCTTGCTTTCATGAACAGGAGGAGTCTGCCCGCCTGAATACTACAAGGGCTTAGGATACAAGGCAGAGCCAACAACCGTCTGGTCTCTGGGTGTAATGATGTACACAATGATGTGCAAATGTCTGCCCTTTAGCAGTCCTGAAGACATGATGCATGGCAGTCTGAGTTTTAACGTTAGAGTATCCACAGGTGAGAGAACAATCAACTACCAATAACACAGTGACATTAAGATTGTTAAACACACAAAGTGTAATACATGCTACATATTTCCATACTTGACAACGTTAGCATGTCATGGACATGAAAGAACACGCATGACTAACCAATGAAAAACTTGTACAGAATTGCAGAATTTGATAAGTCGCTGCCTGACTGTTGACCCAACTAAGAGAGCGACTATTGAGGAGATCCTACAGCATAAATGGTTTCAGCAAGGACAAATGTCAGGAGTAGCTCAGAGTCAGGCAGAGTGACTTAGGAGGGAAGGCAGATGATGACAGGAATCCCTCTTCTGAAAGTCCAAGAAGTGCTGTCATTCGTTCATTAAGCGGATGACCAAAACTGCACAAGCCATTCACCAGAGAGTCTCCGGAGCAGCAAGCTTAGCTTAAAAAAAAAAGGGCAAACTTAATGGACGAAATGAAAAACAAATTTCTAAGAAATTAACACACGAAACCAAGGAGCAAATTTTATACTGTAAAAAAGACAGAGGAAATGAAGATGGAGAATATTATAAATTTAGCGCACAAAACAGGAATACTAATGTAGACTTCACAAAGACCGTTCCTGTCAGCTCCTCAAACTGATCTTAATATATTCAAGTTATTGAATAGGTAGAGTTACATTTTATTCAATAAAACCTCTACAAAAAAAAAATCACTTGTGTAAAATTTTCTGGACCTACTGAAAAAACAGCCTATGCCAGGCTGGGAGAAATGAACAGTGTTGACATAGTTTAAACACTACATGGTGATAAAATTACACTGCTGTTATTTTTAAGACGGTGTCAGTGTGAAATTTAACCCAAAGAGGTGTAAAAACAAAAAAGCCACACCTCCACTTAACGCTAGGCCACCAGGCTATGTCCGCCATTTTATTTCACTTGAAGACGAAGAAAAAGCAGATAAATCAGGTTCTCACATGGTATAGCTAAAATAAGTGTTATTTTTATACACATGCACAGGAGTATATGTCGTGTAAGTCACATTTGATCAATTTGTGACTTTAAGATAAATCGGGACCACGTTGTACTAATAACGTTACCTCAGTAAGGTTCATTCAAATTGTGGATGCGGTTTAAACTAGGTCTCTAATTACGTGTCCGTGGATTTCCTAAATGAAGGAGCGTATTAATAAATAGTGAATTCATACAGAACCCTAAATCGTGAAGCGTGGGCGCCATCTTACACATTGACCAGCTTTATAAAACATTTCAGCTAGTCGCTAGAAATGCTTGGCGTTTTGTTAAATATAGTCTGTGGAACAACGTATAAATGCGCTGCATAGTGCTAACGTTAGATTAACAAAAGTACGTTTATTTCGAGGGTGCTGCAGACCTGGCTTTTTAATGTTTATTTTTATGAGTTAACATTAGCTGTAGTGGTGTGTGTTTTAGTTTTTTGTATTGGTCTCATCTAGTGTAAAGGGAACCCGAACTGGATCCGAATACCAGTGAAAAATGGCGGTTTTGACTTCTGTGAATTCATTAAGGAAGGTACATTTTTCACTTTTAGAGTAATTTGTGTAATTAGTGTTATTTACGTTGAAGTTAACTATTATTACTCATATAAAAAAGCCATAATAATCATAATATCCGTAACTTTCTTTTTAAATCAGATATTCAGTATATTATAAATGGACTTAATCCCAAATCAAATTCTGATCGCACTAAAGTGGTGTTTTAATTTTGTACCTTATAGTAATGTTAAAATCTCTCAAAATCTCTTGCATTGGAAAATTTAAGTTTGAACATGAAATCGAATGGTACTTTCTACCTCTAAGCTTCAACAAAGCTCAACTTGCCGCATGGAGCCAATGTGATCCTAAAGACTTTGCAGGAGTTGATGTTGATGCTGATATTTTGATGAGCTTGTGAGAACATCTAAGGTGTCCTTCAGACTTTTAGACGGTGATAAAGCTGGTAAGAAGCTGGTAAACATCCTTGTGGCTGATATGGTAGAGAAGTATGGGTAAGTTAGCAATAAAATCAAACACTAGTATTGCACTGGTGTTTTATCATAGTTTTTATTTTTTATTTGTAATGTTCATTTATCTAATTTTTTTTCATGCTGTGGTGTAGGATTCCACCAGCCTTTATCCGTGTAAGATATATGTTCCTGGAATCATTACTTTATTCCTCAATCTGTGCTCACTGACAGGCTATGTAAGTATACAGTACATGGAGGCTGTACACTTTCCTTATTTCAGCACATATCAAATGCGTGAGTCAATCAAATTATTCATTATTCTGATTATTTATCTCTGATGGAATTTGCAGGCTTTTTTTTGGCTTCGTCAGCATGTTTTCTTTTCAGCTATTTTCTTGCTTCCATCTGTAAAAGGAAGGAAGACTGGGAAAATCAGTGCACCTGAAACAGCAATCATTTACTATTGTTTAAATTGAATGAATTATGAATTATTAGAAACTGATGGAAATAAGAATCCTCCTTAGAATGCTATAGTGATAAAAAAAAACACACACATGTAGAGATATTCATTTATTACTAAATTATATTTAAAAAAACCCAGAACATCTTAAGTGTACAGAGCCAAAACACTTCAAAATACATACATTCTCCTTTAAACAATAAGATCTGCACTGAAAGCTTACAGAGTGCCCTGGTAGAATAATATATCTTCTCATCCTATGGTAAATTGGATAGATTCTAGAATGGCTTCTAGAGGTACTGCGACTATAATATATTAATCACCTGTGGTACGACAGTATTCAAACATTCCAGTTGAGAATTTCTGGGAGAGAGAACTTGATGCGATAATTGATTGGGACAATGTCTGGGGAAACTGTTTCAGCACTTCTAAAAACCAGCTCACCAATGGTTCATTTATAAGGCGTATGTTGATTATACGAAATGAAAAGAAAGTCTGAGCCCTTCTGTAATATCTATGTAATAATTCACGCAAGGTACTTACAAGCATATGTTCTGGGACTGTTCGCAAATTTCTTTGCTCTGGTCCTGGGTACAGGACTTTTTGTCTGATCTTTTGAAGACTCTGATCCAAAAGGACCCACTGCTTTTTCTCTTGCTGAGTGATTCGTCACTGACATCAAATCGATCTGCCACTCTGTCCATGTCAGGCATTCACCACAGCCACCTCCCTCTGAAGCACCACCCACCAGATCATCATCTCCAGAGTACTAATCCCCCACACCTGTTTCCCATCTGAGCCACCCCGTATAAGCAGGACTCCCTCAGTTCACCCTCGCTGGATCTACTGTTCATCACCCTCCATGTTAGCGCCTGGCCTCGCCATACTCTTCGGTTTGTGGACTCTGATTCCTGGCTCCCCCTTTGGACAGTACTCATTGGTTTAGCTAAGATCTCTTCTCCATTGACCTGCCATTACTCCGTTTCAATAAAAGATCATCATTGTTCTCCAACTTCCTGTCTCTAGTCTGTTCCTGGTGTTGTGTGACAGACTGCTGCTAAAAAGGTTATTTTAAAATTAAAACCGGAACCATCTTTCCAGTTAGTGTATGTGACGGCCTGAGGCATCGGCCGCACAAGTGTGGGTATTTGAAGCGCAAACAAACATAACATCAGCGCACATTTGTAGCTCAAATGCACACACACCCATATATTTATTCACGTTTTAGGCACTTTTTACACGGGTTTAGTTGTAGTAATCACACACACACACACAGCATTTAAATTTCGAATTTCTTTATTTAGTTTATTTTGCATGTGTCACTGATTTTTAGGGCCCATATATTAGTTACAGTGCACATTTTTTCCCAATTTTATCTTGTTAACAAACTTTTCTTTGTATTGAGTTTACCGGGAGATGAGACTGCTGGGGGAGCGCGATCTGAGTCCGGGCGGGTGACGTGAACTTATTTGATTTTGGTTCCGCCTGACCAAACCAACTACGGAGCGGACCTGGGGAGATCTGAAATGAACTATTTTCCTGTTTGATTCATTTGTGCTTGTTTCGTAAGGATAATTTTGTTGGTTGAGTTTATTTGTGGTTGGCTTGTAAATGTTTTTGTTAAAACCACTTATTTATATTATAATATTGGTTTGGTTAAGTTTAATTGTTTGTTTCCTCCCCTGTGTAATTAGCAATGGTTTTTCCTGCTTCTTTATAAGCCGAATTCACTTGAGTGAAAGCAGTCTCTGCCATGCCACTGATGATGATTGTCCTCCTGGTCTGTTAAGTTTTCTTTATTTGAATTAGTTATGGGTTGTTTTTGTCACCTCATGGCTTGTTTCCTCTGGATATCAATAAAGTCCTCAATTATGGAATGTTGGGCTTGTGAACTACTATTTGCCTTGACCTCTCGGTCCCTTACATATGGTGGCAGCGGTGGGATGTTCTAAATCCAGCGATTGAGAGGTACAAGCCTATTCTATTTTTTTTTTTTTTTCATTATTTTGCCCCTTGTGGCTGTTTGAGTCGTACTGTGAAGAAGAAACTCTTACAGCCAGAGAAGGGATGTGATGGAGAAGCTGTGAGTATAAGTCATGATGTTGATGGAGGAGTGGCAGCACCTCAAGTGGACATGTCAGTGGCAGAATTGGCAGATCTGCTCAGAGCTCACATGGCGAGGATGGATGGCTGGGAGGCTGAGAGACAAAAGGAGCAGGTGGTGCAGGAACTGCGCTTCAAGGCTCTCCAGCACCAGTTTGGATTGTTGCAGATGGAGGTCCAAGCAGGCACCACTCCGGCCCCTCTTCAACATGGCCGAGAAGTTCGGGTGGACACGGGATGGCCAGAAGCCAACCCCACTGATACGGATGAAGTGTCAAGGATTCACAGAAGTCCTGACCAGGCAGAGGGACCGGTGAGTTTGCCCCTCACACAAATGCCCAGGCTGGAGAAGCTGGGAGAAACGGATGATGTGGAGCACTTTCTGGTCACGTTTGAACGGAGCTTGTAGTAGCTTGTAGATGGAACAGAGCAGATTGGATATGGCAGCTGATACCGTTACTGACGGGTAAGGCCCGAGCAGCCTATGTTAGCATGGATGTAGCTGAGTCTACTGATTATGAGAAGGTGAAAGCTGCTATTCTGTTGAAGTTTGATATAAATGTTGAGACTTACCGCCAGAGGTTTCGCTCTTTAACTGTACTTCCAGCTGAAAGTCCAAAGGAGCTGTATAGCCGACTGAAGGAGTTGTTCATGAAATGGATTCAACCAAAAGGGAAAACAGTAGAGGAGGTGAGTGAAGTGATCATACTTGAACAATACCTCAGAATGCTGTGACCTGAACTTCAGGTGTGGATTAAGGAGCGAGACCCTGGATCAGCGGCTGAAGCAGCTGCGTGGGCGGATGTATTCATAGCAGCTAGGGGAAAGAACAAGAGCTGGACTTGTAAACTTGAAAGAGAACGACGGTCGGGCAATCTATGGCAAAGTCAACCCAGATCAGAAGGAAGAGGGAAACCCCAGGTTAGCAGGACAATCAGGTGGGCTCAGTATGACTTTTAAACGACCTGTGACCTGTCACCTGTGTGGACAAGAAGGTCATATTAAGCCAAACTGTCCGAAGAATACGGTCCAGTCTATGCATTTGTGCTTTGTCCCAAGAAAAATATCACCTCATGCAGACGTGCAACGTCAGAGGACGACGATGGTGGAAATCGGAGAGGAAATGCTGACTGCTCTTATTGACACTGGTAGTGATCAGACTCTAGTGAATAAGAAATTTATATCACCTTCCATGATCGATTCAGCCAGCCGATTGCCTCTTCGATGCGTTCATGGTGATGGCGGTATTGCATATATGGCTCGTATATTCATGAAGCTGAGAGGGCAGACCTATTCGATGAAGGTGGGAGTCGCTGAGAACTTGCCATATACTGTAATTCCTGGTCGAGATGTGCCTGTGTTGTTTGAATTGCTGTCTCCGGCACAGGAGTGTAATGTGGTGGTCACACGTGCAAGAGCAAAGCAGGAAACTGAGCTTGACCCTATGCTGAGCAGTCTACCATTCTTCTCTGAGGAAATAGAGGTGGGCAAGTCAAAACGGAGAAAATCAAAACGAGAGAGGAAAGGAGAGAAGGTAAAGTTCAATGCCTCAAAGGTTTCAGAAGGTATTACATGTGAACTACCTGTGGATTTTAGGTTGCCGACGGACATTGCAGTTCGTGCAATGAAGATGCAGCAGGAGGATGCCAGTCTTGTACAGTGTTTGAGCATTGCTAAAGATGCAGGAGAAGGGATTGAGGATGCGGCTGTGACATTTGTGCGGGAAAAGGGAATACTTTACCGTCAAATGGGGTCACGGAGACAGCTGGTGGTTCCCAAGTGTGTCCGAGAAGTAGTCTTACATCTGAGCCACTCTATTCCTTGGGCTGGCCACCTAGGGAAGAACAAGACCATTGTTTGGATTAAGAGACATTTCTACTGGCCCGTACTGGAAGGCGAAGTAGCCCGGTTCTGCAAAATCTGTCCTGACTGCCAGAAAGTCTCTCTGCAACGACCTAAGAGAGCTCCTTTGCAACCACTGCCCATCATTGGTACACCGTTTGAGAGGCTGGGAAGAGAAGAGCCTCTCGAGAAGAGCCGTTCAGGTAACCGATTCATGTTGGTATGACTGGGTTTTATAATCGTTTTATACCTAATTATTCTGACAGAGCTGCTCTCCTGACTGATATGGTGGGTTGACGGCGCCCCAACCAGCTGCAATGGACTGAGGAGGGATTGAAGGCTTTCCGGGTCATTCAAGGAGCTCTGACTACTGAGGCGGTACTGTACAATCTGGACTTTACTCAGCCGTTCATTGTTCAAACGGATGCCTCCGAAAGAGGAATTAGAGCTGTTCTTTTGCAGGAAGAGCTGGGAGCACGTCGACCTGTGGCCTTCATCAGCACAAAGCTCTGTTTATTAACCGCTAGAGCGCAAAAAAGTCACAAACTGCAGCTTTAATTATTGCCGATTTTGGGATTTTTGTGTTATTGAGTTTAGCATTAAATTGCAATTATATATTGCCTTCTGTGTTTTTATATGAACATTTGTTTTTTAAAATATATATAATAGCCTACTCTTTTCAAATAATGCGGTTTATGCGAGGCCCCTTGCGCTGCTGCATGCAGAGTACACGTGAGGTCACGTGAAATCCGTGACGTCACAGTGAAGCATTCCACAGTATAAATTCATCGTCGGCCTCACATTTCAGAGTCATTTCAATTCTGTCCTGTTTTTCCCACTTTTGAGTGTTTATTTATCTAACATCTAAAGTATGATGGAATGCTTATTCTTTGTGTCTAGCCTCAAATGTGACTTGTAATATCTGGTGATAATTCTTAACTCTTCCATTTCTGTTTTTTTAGAAAATCAAACAAACACAAAGAAGAAACGCATTCACACACTCTTCAAAAGATTCTGGGGGGCTGTAAAATGTGCATCAACACAGAAAAAGCACAACAAAGTGGCTCCTCTTTGTGCACAGCCCGAATCAGATTCAGCTGATCCTGAGTCAGATCCAAACTTTCTTGAACCTATGGCTCTGCAATATTCAGCTGATCATCAGTCGGATCCATCTGTCCATGAAACCATAGCTCTACAAGATCTGACTGATCCTCCAGAAGATCGTCTGTCTGGTTTGCCTGATCCTGGTCAAGAACCGCCTGGTTTTGTACCAACATGTCTGCAGGATTCAGCTGATCTTGAGCCAGTACCCCCAGAATTTCCAGCTGCTTGCAAACATACACGAATCAAGGATCAAACCCATGCAGCCTGTTTCGCCGTCCAACTCCTGGTGAGTTTATTTCCACTTGACTGTGTGCGTATACATGTATGTATAATTCCTCATACGGTATTCCAAACGTAAATGATAACTGTTGACAAAGTAGTATTGCCTAAAAGCAATTGAAAGAATCCTTCTGTTACATGTTGACTTATGGTGAACTCTAAATCTCATACTGAGTAGGTACTACATTTGAATTTGAACTTGCTTTGTGTTCAATTTTGGGCGTAGCATTAGTTTCAAACATTGAGCATATTTAGTTTCCATGTATCTGATGTGAATTTTATGTGTGTATTTATTCAAGCACCGCCACAGGATTTCATGTCAGACTGAATCTCATATTTTAACATGCTCTCTTTGTATGTTTTTGCAGTACCATTTGATGAGATTTATGAAGTGGTACATAAGCTTGGACAAGGAGACTTTGGCACTGTGTACGAGGGGACTTCATGTATATAGAAGATATCGATCAGTGCTTAGACCAAAACATTTTAATATCAATGTAAATAGAAATATTTGTGATCATGACTATATATGTGTGTGTATATATGTGTATAAATTTGCAGATTCAATATAATCAGTTTGCCCATTTGTAACATACAGTGCGCTTATAAATGATTTTATTTATTTATTCATTGATTGCATTTTTTTTTTGCAGGTTGCCATCAAAATCATCCTCAAGTGTAAAAGAGACCGTTATATTGAACTAGTAAGTTGACGTAACTTAATGTACATACTTAAATACCAACTACATACTAATTACATTGCAAACAGAAGTGAAATGATATTGAACTCTTAATTACTCTTTTCTCTAATGTTAGCCTGGCTGTTCAAAGCCACTGTTTGCAGAAGTGGCTGCAAACCTGCTGCTGAAACAGGCTCCATTAAGCCCCTACATTGTGTACATGCTGGAATGGTTTGAAGAGGAGGATCGGTTCATCCTCATCCTGGAACATCCGGAACCCTGCAAGGACTTGCTCAAATTTGTGGTTCACAACATGCATTGGGCGAAACGAATTACAGACACGTAGCCTGATGTATCAAGCGGTGCTCGGGGCCAAGCACTGTCTTGACCGAGGTGTCTTTCACCGGGACATTAAGTTGAATAACTTTCTGATCAACACGACGACTAACCGAGTCCAACTAATAGACTTTGGCTGCAGTGACCTCGTCAAAAGTACAGGCTACTTGGGTGATTTTATAGGTGAGTTGGCGTGTTATGTTACTAGGCCTAATGAGAAGTCAAACTTCTGAGTAGTGATTTAATGAAAACAAATGGACATTTGGTCAAGTTTCTGGTGACATTTGTTTGCAAATAGATTTTGTAACCTGAATATGTCTTGCTTTCACGAACAGGAGGAGTCTGCCCGCCTGAATACTACAAGGGCTTAGGATACAAGGCAGAGCCAACAACCGTCTGGTGTCTGGGTGTAATGATGTACACAATGATGTGCAAATGTCGACCCTTTAGAAGTCCTGAAGACATGATGCATGGCAGTCTGAGTTTTAACGTTAGAGTATCCACAGGTGAGAGAACAATCAACTACCAATAACACAGTGACATTAAGATTGTTAAACACACAAAGTGTAATACATGCTACATATTTCCATACTTGACAACGTTAGCATGTCATGGACATGAAAGAACACACATGACTAACCAATGAAAAACTTGTACAGAATTGCAGAACTTGATAAGTCGCTGCCTGACTGTTGACCCAACTAAGAGAGCGACTATTGAGGAGATCCTACAGCATAAATGGTTTCAGCAAGGACAAATGTCAGGAGTAGCTCAGAGTCAGGCAGAGTGACTTAGGAGGGAAGGCAGATGATGACAGGAATCCCTCTTCTGAAAGTCCAAGAAGTGCTGTCATTCGTTCATTAAGCGGATGACCAAAACTGCACAAGCCATTCACCAGAGAGTCTCCGGAGAAGCAAGCTTAGCTTAAAAAAAAGGGCAAACTTAATGAACGAAATGAAAAAACAAATTTCTAAGAAATTAACACACGAAACCAAGGAGCAAATTTTATACTGTAAAAAAGTGTGCACAAAACAGAGGAAACGAAGATGGAGAATATTATAAATTTAGCGCACAAAACAGGAATACTAATGTAGACTTCACAAAGACCGTTCCTGTCAGCTCCTCAAACTGATCTTAATATATTCAAGTTATTGAATAGGTAGAGTTACATTTTATTCAATAAAACCTCTACAAAAAAAAATCACTTGTGTAAAATTTTCTGGACCTACTGAAAAAACAGCCTATGCCAGACTGGGAGAAATGAACAGTGTTGACATAGTTTAAACACTACATGGTGATAAAATTACACTGCTGTTATTTTTAAGACGGTGTCATTGTGAAATTTAATCCAAAGAGGTGTAAAAACAAAAAAGCCACACCTCCACTTACTATGTCCGCCATTTTATTTCACTTGAAGACGAAGAAAAAGCAGATAAATCAGGTTCTCACATGGTATAGCTAAAATAAGTGTTATTTTTATACACATGCACAGGAGTATATGTCGTGTAAGTCACATTTGATCAATTTGTGACTTTAAGATAAATCGGGACCACGTTGTACTAATAACGTTACCTCAGTAAGGTTCATTCAAATTGTGGATGCGGTCTAAACTAGGTCTCTAATTACGTGTCTGTGGATTTCCTAAATGAAGGAGCGTATTAATAAGTACTGAGTTCATACAAAACCCTAAATCGTGAAGCGTGGGCGCCATCTTACACATTGACCAGCTTTATAAAACATTTTAGCTAGTCGCTAGAAATGCTTGGCGTTTTGTTAAATATAGTCTGTGGAACAACGTATAAATGCGCTGCATAGTGCTAACGTTAGATTAACAAAAGTATGTTTATTTCGAGGGGTGCTGCAGACCTGGCTTTTTAATGTTTATTTTTATGAGTTAACGTTAGCTGTAGATACTATAGGCATTTTTGTGTTAGCTTGTTAAAAAAGCACACCGACTGACTGGGATTATCCTGTGAGAGTGTTTCATTCTGAAGAAATGCTGGTTCAAGTGGAGTCTAAAGGGAACCCAAACTGGATCCGAATACCAGTGAAAAATGGCGGTTTTGACTTCTGTGAATTCATTAAGGAAGGTACATTTTTCACTTTTAGAGTAATTTTATTCTTAGTGTTATTTACGTTGAAGTTAACTATTATTACTCATATATAAAAAAGCCATAATAATCATAATATCCGTAACTTTCTTTTTAAATCAGATATTCAGTATATTATAAATGGACTTAATCCCAAATAAAATTGTGATCGCACTAAAGTGGTGTTTTAATTATGGTACTTTCTACCTCTAAGCTTCAACAAAGCTCAACTTGCGCATGGAGCCAATGTGATCCTAAAGACTTTGCAGGAGTTGATGTTGATGCTGATATTTTTGATGAGCTTGTGAGAACATCTAAGGTGTCCTTCAGACTTTTAGACGGTGATAAAGCCGGTAAGAAGCTGGTAAACATCCTTGTGGCTGATATGGTAGAGAAGTATGGGTAAGTTAGCAATAAAATCAAACACTACACTGTAAAAAAAAATCCGTAAAAATACAGTAAAAACGTCTGTTTTCATTTGAAGGAATTTTCCGTATTTTTAGTGTTTTCCGTAATTTTTAATGACGCGCGTTGCATTGTGGGTGCAAGATCCTTGTGACGCGTGGCTTAGCGTGCGTGAGAGGCAAAGCGCCATTAACACATTTCATTCAAATTCGGAGAAGGTTTAGATTAACGCCTCTGAGGTAAAATTTACGTTTAAGGTTTTTTTTTTATTATTATTAAATCTTTAGTAACGCCAATAATGTATTTAGGTGCTGTCTTATTAGTTTTAGACCCGTTTAGTTAATGTTGTGCTTGTCCTCGTTCAGTGATTTGAATCCAGTTTTGATTTAATTGCTATTTGTGGATATAATGAAGATATATGTGACTGTGCCCTTATGTTTTAGTTTTATTCGACGAATTTATTGTGTGCCCAAGAAAACAAACCGTTTACTTAATCGGGATAAGGTTTAACGCCCCTGAGGTAAATATCTTTGCATTTAGTTTTGTTCTTTTTTTTAATTTATACAACACAACTTGTTTTAGTAACGCTGCTGCTATTGTATTTAAGGTGCTAGTTATATCTTATTCGTTTGTTGTAGTTTATGTAGTTTTGTATTATTACAAGCCTGGCACATTTTAATAAAGTTGTGGCACATTGATAAAAATGTTGAGAAAATAAAAAAGGCTGTCACTTCACCACACTAGTAATGAAGTGTGTCAGGGATCAGGGTCAGGTACTACTTTTTTTTCTTCTCTTAACCGGTCTTAATTTGGCCATTCAGTTAAAATCGTTTTTTTTTTTTTTTTTTTTTAATGAAGCGCTGCGTCTTGGTGCGAGACTTAAAAAGTAACTTTGTATTAGTCATGTTGGCTTGCAGTGTTTGTGAATTTAAATGCGTTTCATTATCACAATATCTAAAGCACTGCAGAACCCACAGACATGTACACAATGTTTTTTTTTGTGTGGCCATAAAGACTGTGGAAGAAAGTTTTCCTCATTCAGTTGCTTGCCGTTCATATGTCACGAACACATCCAGACAGACAAACATGGAACCGGAACGTGTCTGTGCAATTAAAGTGTTCAATGAATTTTTGCAGCACAGAGTATGCAGATATTAAAGGGCTTGTGTCTCACTTAAGTGGCCACATACAAGAGGGGCTGACTATAACTTGTCCCTTTTATGGGTGTTCCAAGACTTTTAATGTAAAGACATCCTTTTCATCACATATTTCCAGATATCATAGAAGCTGGAATGTCACCCACATTTCACCTGTTCATCTATGTGAGGTTGCAGTACAGTCATCTTCAGGTGAGGAAGCACATGTTTCCGATAGTGTACCTGATGAAATTGATGTGACTGATGCAGACCCAAGGAAGGATGAAGTGCAAGATGCTTACACAGAGAATTTAGCTCTGTTTTACTTGGCTTTGGAGGCAAAGCATTTAGTCCCAGTCTCCACAATCACAGAGATGGCAAATGAAATGAAGACTCTTCAAGGTATTCAACAAGAATACACAATGAATGTGCTGTCGAAAGACCTTGAAAAATATGGTGTTTCTGCAGAGTTGTTAAGATGTCTTGGGGAAAGTGCATATGAGCAGAGTCCTATGCACAAGTCCTATGCACAAGGCCTTAGATGCTAAAGCCTCAGTTTATTGCTAAAAGAGGGCAGTGCAACTCAGCAGTGCTGTAAGCATCTTCATGATGAGGATGGTACACTGTGTGATTTCATTGATGGCCATGTCATTAGATCTAATGCTATGTTGGCGTCAGACCAAGACTCTTTAAAGGTGATGCTTTTTCAAGACTCCTTTGAGATTGCTAATCCACTCGGATCTGCCAAACAAAAGCACAAAATTTTAGCTGTCTACTTCACACTTGCAAACTTTCATCCACACAACCGTTCAACTGTGGATCAAATACAGTTGGTACTTCTATGTTCAGAAAAAGACTGCAAATACTTTGGTGTGGATAAAGTTTTCACTAAGGTAGTGTCAGACCTGAGTGAGCTGGAAACCAAAGGCATATCTTTTGAGGGAAAGTTGTATAGGGGAACTGTTGCATGCATAATGGGAGATAATTTGGGCTCCCACATGATTGGTGGGTTTACAGAAAATTTCAGCTCTGCTGAGTTTTTCTGTAGATACTGTCTAATGACAAGAGATGAATTCATCTCCAACCCTCTCACAGTTGTCACTCTGAGAGATCCCGCTGCTTATAAGGAGTCTGTGCAGTACTTGGAAAGACACCCTGAAATGACCATGCACCATGGCATTGTAGTATTATACCTTTTGTTAATTATGATAATTATGAATTAACACTTGAATTCGCTCTTAATTCAAGTTTGGGGAATTGAATCTTAAAGATTCACGTTAGTATGTAATTCAAATATACCTTTAAATCACCTAATACGTCCAGCGTTTTAGGGCAATTTAAATGTATGTTACCAATATGAATTTACTCTGTGATCAGCAAAATAAATCAATTGGACTTTCCTCTTTTATCCGATTTTAGCTTTACCTCGAGCAGGTAGCAACGGATCTGGGCATGAGTTTAACTTTCCAGTCACATAACACACAAACGAGAATTCGTAATAATGAAACAAAATTTATTAAACAGTACCTACTAATTGACAAGACTACACTGAGAAGACTAACATACACACACACACACACACACACACATACACGTACATTCATACACATATTCACGGGTTGGAAGGGAAGATGGATAATTGTCTGTCCAAAGTCTGTTAGCTAGTTCTGAGATCGCACTAAGAGCACCAACAAAGCAAAGTTAGGGTTTAGCTTTGGTTATATGTGTCTGCGCCCGATTCAGTAAAGAGATGAAAAGGTAGTTTTACCACTCGGCTTGTCTGGGGAAATCCCGGCTTGCTGATTGGTCAGGCTCGTCCGTGGGATGACGTGGTCGGGCTTTCCCGGGCCGTTTCAATGAAGTCTCTCTAGCTTGGTGGTTCGCTTTGGATGAACCGGGTTGGTTACGGAAAGGGCAGTGAGTGTCCGTGGAGTGATGTAACGGAGCGGACCGGAGTCGAGGGTATCGGGTCGTTCGTTGGGAGTCTTCTAACTTCTCCAAGTTCCAAAGTTTCTCCGCTTCCTTGGCGATTCCTGCAGGGACCCGAATTCCCCCGACTCCTGGTGGTTCCAAACTTTCTTCTCGACTCGACTCATTGAGGGAGCTCTGTTCCTGCGTTTTGAGGTGCAAGTTTTGGGCGTGCCTGGGCAGTTGTCCAATCCCGAGGTCGAAGGGGGTGTGTCCACGCCTGCTTTCGACTCGGTTTCGTGCATACTTTATCCCAGTTAGAACTGACATTCTGCACTTCTGTTTCTTATCGAAAGTTTATAAATAGGATACACTGTTGTGCATTTTAACAAACACAACTATTCATTCACCACGATATTGGAAACATCATCAGCTTCAACTTGACACCAAACATGCATTATCTAGCGCTTATGGAACGCTATCTGTTAGCGGATTATTTGAAGATTACACAGCGGTTTCTACATACATCCCAAAACATTTATTGAACAGTCATTTGCAAATGAACCTATATTTGTTTGAAAGGAAGGCATTTAGATTGTTCGTTTAGTAGTTTTATGTGTGTCCTGGCAGTTCCTTTGTTGTAGCAAAAAGAAAAGGCGCGCTTTTAAGGAATGTGTGTTGGGACAGAGCGAAACTCCTGGGGGTTGAAAGTGTAAGGTTGTCCTGAACACACGTTGATTCACGCGGGGAGTCTCATCACCTTTTGACTTGGTGGCTTGGTAGAACTGGTCCCAGGTCAGTGCGCCGAACGGGTTATCGGACTGTCGACCAGATGTTGCATTTCAATCATCCCAATCTTGATGTGGGTACGTTCGGATTGGCCGAGCTCACTGCAGCGACAGTCTCTGGAAAACGTTTGGCAGACTTTGTGGCGCTCTGCATCGCTCTGCGGACCATCTTGATTGCCTTTATGGTCCAGGGTGCGGAGGACGCGCGGTTTTACGACCTGGTTCTAGAGCGATTCCCCCTTTTATGGTTCGTGTCTGTTCATCAAGGCCCCACAGCATTAAAGGCAACAGTGTTTTTAACAAACTGTCTAACTTCCATGTCTGTCAGCCTGGATTACCGCCCTGCCCTAGCACATGACCTGTTTGAGGGTGTTGTCGATTATGATCTAGCAATGTGCTTGCAGTATTTGATTAAAACAAAAAAGTGGTTCACTTATGACTCGCTTAATGATAGACTCAGATTGTTTCCTGGTGAAAGCAGAAACGAGCCAAATGATGTACTCAACAAAGGAATAAAGCTCGGAGGCCATGCAGCCCAAAACAGGTGGCTTCTGAGGTTTTTGCCTCTTCTGGTGCATGACAAAATTGCAGATGCTGATGATGCTGTCTGGCAGCTTGTCTTACTACTCAGGGAGTTGGTAGAATTTGTGCACCTAGACTTTCAGAGTCTCAGATTGCTTACATGAAAGTGCTGATCGAAGAATATGTGGAAATGAGACAACGGTTATTTCCACATGTAAATCTCAGACCAAAACACCACTATCTACACCACTATGCTGACTTGACTTTACAGTTTGGTCCACTCATACATACTTGGACCATGCGCTATGAAAGTAAGCACAGCTATTTCAAAAGGTGCATCAGGTCAAGTAAAAACTTAAAAAATGTGACAAAGTCCTTGGCTTATAGACACCAGTTGCTTCAGGCATATCAGGGTCATGGCAGTTTCTTTAGCCCACAAGTTGAACTTTCGTGCTCCACTACTTTTTATCCAGAGCTCTATGATAGAGGAATAAGAAAAGTAGTTACAGACTTTGGACTTACCTCGTTTAACTCCGTTATCACAGAAAAAGTCCAAGTTAAAGGCACTACATACGCAAACGTTATGCATGTCTTACTAAAGTACACCAAGGGACAGCTAGAGTTAGGGCAAATAGCTAGCATTTTTATCAAGAGTGAAGCTATTGTCCTACTTCTGCTGCGACTAAAAACTGTCAGTTGGGTGCCTGAGCTTGGAGTGTACGAAAAAAAATCTTGACAAGCTCAGTGACTACAGTCCACTTGCTTTTTACCACAGAGGCGCAAATTTCCTTCTCCCGCTTAAACATATGCCACTATGGAGCTTGTGAAAGAAATGGTTCAGAAGGCTATTGGAGTAAATGGTGTAGATGACCTAAGCTTTGTAAAGATTGAGGACGTCGATGGAATTCTGCCACCCATACAGTGCAGAAGGCTGATTCAAGCTTTCTGTTCAGGTAAATTTAAAAATTCAAAAGCTAATCTAGATTTGTTAGCAAATGTTTGGTGTTTTTTAATGCGATAGTCAGATTGATAGTTTGACTACAACAATACTAATCTTTTTGCACAGCTTCAATAAACTATGCTGTATGGGTTTTAAACATTTTTAAATGTCAAGGGACCCCCATTCTAAAATCTGAAAGGCATTTATACGTTTTTGTTTTGTTGTTTTAATTAGTATTATAAATAGCTCCTAAATCAGTTTTAATTTATTTTTTTGGAATTGATGAGAGTAAGTGTAAGGGACCGAGAGGTCACGGCAAATAACAATTCACAAGCCCAACGTTCCACAATTGAGGATTTTATTGATGTTTAGGGGAAACCAAGCCATGAGGAGACAAAAACAACCCATAACTAATTCAAATAAAGAAAACTTAACAGACTAGGAGGACAATCATCATCAGTGGCATGGCAGAGACTGCTTCCACTCAAGTGAATTCGGCTTATAAAAAAGCAGGAAAAACCATTGCTAATTACACAGGGGAGGAAACAAACAATTAAACTTAACCAAACCAATATTATAATATAAATAAGTGGTTTTAACAAAAACATTTACAAGCAAACCACAAATAAACTCAACCAACAAAATTATACTAGCGAAACAAACACAAATTAAATCAAACAGCAAAATAGTCCATTTCAAAACTCCCCAGGTCCGCTCCGTAGTTGGTTTGGCCCGGTGGAACCAAAATCAAATAAGTTTGTGTCCCCCGCCCGGCCTCAGATCTTTGACGGACCGGATCGCGCTCCCCCCAGCAGTCTTATCTCCCGGTAAACTCAATTCAAAAGAAATATTTGTTAAGAAAATTGGGAAAAGGTGTGCACTGTAACTAATTTATGGGCCCTATAAATCAGTGACATGCAAAAATAAACTAAATAAAAGACATTCAAAATTTAAATGCTGTGTGTGTGTGATTACTGCAACTAAACTGGTGTAAAAAAGTGCATGAATATATTTATGGTGCATGTGTGAGCATTTGAGCTACAAATGCGCGCTGATGTTGTGTTTAAGCTCAAATACCCACACTTGTGCGGCCGACGCCTTAGGCCGTCACAGTAAGCAATCTTTTTTAGTGTCAATATGCTTTGTCTTTTGATGTTATGCAAACACCTAAACTTTTTTTTTTTTTTTTTTTTTTTTTTTTTTTTTTACAATTTGATCAGAAAACCCTCCTAGCATTCCTTGCGGCCCCCAGTAGGTCTGAAATCCCAAGCTATAATCACTGTTTCCATCTTAAGCTTTCATCTGCCTTTAATTGTTGTTCATGTTAGCATATTAGTTGTTGTTGTTAATTACTAAATGTCAAAGTTTGTTGTGTAAATTTGATTAGAGAAAATAAAGTCATTAATCACTTGAGACCCATGTCGTCTTAAACACATAAAAGCTTTGTTCGTCCTCTTAACAATTTTATGCGGTCCACTGTGCTTTTTGTCCAAATGGCATGAGACTCTGTAGAGACGTCAACACTTTCTAGATCTAGAAGAAAAAAAAATTGGAATATGGATTGAAAGTCAGGCTCGATGTTCATGCCAATTGTGTAACTGTTAATTTTGTTCTCTTGCAGTTAGTAACTGAAATGTAGATTTAAATTTGGTAAATGATGAAAAACAGATGATTGAAATAGATCAATTCTAAAGACTCAACTTTTATATTTGTGACATCTTCTGGTTTGATTCTAATCACAATGTATTAATACTAAAAAAAACTACAAAATATGCTAAACTACTAAATTTCTGTTACAATTCTAATTTCGTAATATGCAGATAGTAAATAGTAGAGCTTTTCAACCATCTAGTTATTTTTACTATTAAAGCTGCATTTTCCAAAAATCCTCATGAATAAATTGTAAAACATGGGTCTTTTTATAAATGTAATTATGTAAAAAGCTGCATAGTGCATGTGGAGTTTATAGACAGTGTTTTTTATTTTTTTATTTTTATTATTATTATTATTTTACTAAATTAAAAAAATAAAATTTTGTTGCCTGGGGTCTCTAGAAACCCAAAGACCTTGAGTGTAACTTCCAAACAAAGCTTTTGCGTAGTTTGGATGCTATGGGGTAAGTGATAAATGACAACATTTTGATTTTGGGGTGAAGTAACCAATTAATGTCTTTTGCTTATGTTGTTGTTGTTTTTCGTTGTATACTGTATGTTATGCTTAGGTTCACAAGCTGTACTTGGCCCTGATTCTACACCACATCAAGTGCAGTCCCAAACACCATCTCTCACACCTAGCTCTGTTGAGTGTTCAACATTCCATGAGGAATATGTTGTACCATGGCATAAAATGCCCTCAAAACTTATGCTTGCCTTAAGTGAAAAGAAGAGACCAAAACCTAGTGAGAGAAGAGAACTAGTTCGCATAGTGATGGATGATTTCCTCAACAATGGTCATAGAAGGCCCGGAAGAGCAAAGCTGCGTACGTTGCAAAGCAGATTGTAGATAAATATCCCTGTTCTTTTCAAGACAGAGAGCTCAGTGGAACAAAAGTTGTTGGAACAGGATATGATGCTCTCCTTATACAGCTAGAAAACCGAGTTGAAAATATTCAGAGACCCTTAACCTTCAGATTAAAGCACCCATCAGAGGATGAAGATGCAGTGAGCAGAAAGTTCACACATTCAGATCGCTATGGATGTATGGAATGGCAGCCTGCTATTGAGGGTCCAGATGAACCAAAATCTAAACAAGATCGATTAAAAAGTGCCTTCATAACCCATGATCTTCAGGAGTCCTGCGTTCAAAAATTGATGGGTGAAACATATAGCATCCAACGTTCAACCATCATCAAACGAAGCACTGTAAATGCATTACTGGAAGAGTGGCCTTTCCTTTTCGAAGCTGATCACCTGTTTGATCACACATGTACCCTCCTGGCTTTCCGGTGCAAATGAAGCTGGCCGAGGAATTATCAAAAAAAGGAAAAACCCTGAAAGACTTCCTTAATTCAAAAGGGATGAAGATTGAACACTGCGATCCAGTCCAGCTGATCTCTGGTGTTGCCAAAGGAAAACCCTGAACATCTTTACTGTCAAAATGAAGTAAGTTCTGTTTGTTTTAACTGTTATTTATTGTTTATAAACCACAGATAATCTATTATGTTCTGTATTAATAAATGTATTTACCATCTCCCCATGCTGTTGTTAAAAGTACAAACGAGAGAGCCTACTTTGTCAGTTATATTATTGGGTATACTGTTTGTAAATTCACATTAGGGAGCCGTGAAACTTTATGTACTGTAATGTAACAGACAACCATTAGCAATGGTTAATTGTTTTCCATGCCTCTCTGTAACATTATGACTATGGTCACAACGATCATCACTGAGCACTCACACAGAAGCACATGGAAACGGTTGAATGTTTATTGATAGAAGTTGTTTGTTGATCCCTAATATATTTGCACATAGACAGATCTGCTGATAGATCTGACTTTCAAATACTATCATGTGCTGCTTTCTGAGAGATCAGTGAAGAACATGAAGCAATGGTCATTGTGGCCAATCACAGTCATATCTGTTAAACGCATGTATATGATGGCCAATCAAGAGTGTTTAAGAATTGGCTCAACTGCGCTCATTTTCTGTACTGACTGGTACAAAAGTCTGTACTATCAACAACACTATCTTCACATTAGTTTATTGACTGGTCTGACTGAGTAGCTGGACACATTTGATTGGTTTCTCCAGACTCTTGTGCTGTAATGAAAATTTAGGTTATAGCCATTATGCTTATTGTACTATATATATATATATATATATATATATATATATATATATATATATATATATATATATATATATATATATATATGCACAAGTCAGAGAGTAATCTTTTCAAAAGTGAAAAACACAGACAACAAAATTAATAAATGGATAAACATTTTGGGTAAAATATTATTTAGGTTACTAGTCATTTATCATAAGTATGTGAAGGGGAAACATTGAAAATGTTTCATGACATTCATAGAGTTTTCCTCCCCTACCAATGACAGGACTTGATTGCAGCTGGACAGGGAATCCTTAGCACCCCCTGTATTCTGATCATGGGTTTGTATTTTGTATATTATTATTTGTTTGCTATTGACAACAAATAAATCCTTAATTTCATTTGTTAAATGTGGATTTTAAAGGTTAAATTACATACAGATGACTTAAAGAAAAAGTCAAACTTAGTTTAAGTAGCCTTTATATTTTTTATTTTAAATATCTGTTTGCTATTTGTTTAAGGTGATGGACGATTTAAGATTTCTGTGGATCAGGAAATTATCAACGACCACATCCTCTCTCCCATTGTGGCCCTAAGCTACACATTCTCTTTTGTTTTATGTTTTGAATGTCAAATACACGAAAGAGATGGCACTTTCTCTCGAATTTATTCAGAGGTAAGCCATGCATGCAATGTTGAGAATAGAGAAAGGGTAACAAACTTAGCACCTGGAGGGCTGCAGCGCCCTGCAGAGTTTTATTCCAACCCTGCTTCAGCATACATGCCATGTTGTTTTCAAATAGGCCTGAAGGACTTGATTGGTTGGATCAGTGAGCTCCGGCCCTTCAGGAGCTGAGTTTGACACCCTGTTATAGCGTATGCTGTTGTATTGTGAAAGATATTGAATCTTGCTCCAGGGTTAAATCTTAATCATTAAGCATGGCAATTGACCATTTAATCCGTGCTCAAACATTGTCATGTTTCACCCAAAAGTTAGATGTTTGTCATTCAACGTTGTTCCAATCCAGTACTGCAAAAGATATTTTGATGGTGTGTTTTGATATTTGAAAGTGTCTTTCCTTTGCATGCAACTGTTTGGTTACACACATTCTTCAATATACATTTTCAAAAGAAGAACAAAACTCTTTTTTTATGTCCTCACAATGCAAAAGCATTCAAAACACCTACAGAGAGCATGAAGTCTAGTGCACTGTTTTTGCTCTTTCGACAACAAAAATTCCAAACCCAGCCACAGCACTGTTTTTCTCTGTTCTGAATGAATCAGCCGTTTAATCACTTCAATCACTATGAATCGCTTATTAAAGGAGACTTACTGCCACCTACTACCTATTTCACATTTACAGTACCTTTTATTTAAATCATTTTAAATGTCAGATTACAATGTTATTAGTATCGCATGTATGTGTTGTAAAAATTAGGCCTTTGTAAATTGAAATTAAAAATATGCAGATTTATGTACTTTATATACTTTAAATGTATGCATCGTTTTTATGTAAAATGTCTTACATTAGGTTAATTAAGATTCTATAGGTTGTATCAAACGAAAAGATTTGTACTACAAAAATTAGAACTGGACTAAATGTTTGTTGTTTACACCTGAATGTAATATTAGAATAATTTGAACATTTTGATGTGTACTTTATCCAATTGAACTTAATTGGGCAAAACATTTTTACTCAATTCTAAACCTTGTCTGCGTTTTACTTATGTCATTCATTTCTTTACCTGCAAAGTTAAATGAGTATTAATTTCTTTCAGAGTTTTGCTGAGATAAAGGAAAAAACATCAAATTCCTCCAAGACTGCTGAAATTCTTGTATGAGCTGAATGACTTTGAAAATCCATGGAAGGTGTAAGCTTTTGCCAAACCTAGCTTGAACTGGATTGCTACTAGCACAAACTGGCACAGACAGATGGAACCTGTGTCCTACCTCATGCACTTCTCTCTTAAATGCAAAGCATTTCAGAATGCTTGTAAATGTATAAAATTCATGTTGTGAACAATGTTGCATCGTTTTAATTCTGTCATTTAATCTTAAAAATAGTAAAAGTACTTTTTTTAATAGTGTTCTATACTTTTGGTATATGAATTTTACTCATTTTAAAAACCTACAAGCCTGTTTTTATTCCATTTATTTAACAGTGGTTTTGACTGGTTCAACTATTACAATGTAAAAGTTTTTGACAGTGCAGCGGTAATACTGCATACATGCACTATTGTCTTTTGCTGTTCAAAGAAGGAAAGAAAACGCGTATACAAGTAATTTGTGCATGAGATTTTTTTAAAAACCTGCACAATTTTTTTTACATTTTTTAGTTGGTTTTGCTTTTTTGCTTGGTTTTTTACTTATGGGGCTTAACTTTTGGCAGTACTACAATAATATTCAACACTCAAGTGCTGTTACAACGCATAAGCATTTTCTGCAATGACGATACACATTGTTCTTTCTGCAGTTAACTTTTGTTTTGTGTGTGTGTATACGTGCATGTGATGATCTGCAGTCCTGTGTTTGTTTTCCTGTTGTTGTGTTTTTTTTTGTTTGTTTTTTTTTTTTGGAGAGCTTAACTTTTGAAGGTACCACACTAATATGGTGGTATTTTAATGTTGCTGACTTGCTTGTAGGAATGTTATTTGAATATTGTGTTTTTAAAATTATTGTATTGCAGTTTGATGCATGTATTGTCATATGTAACACAAAAGCTATTGATTACATTTAATGTTTATGTCACCAAGCCAGCAGAGGGAGTTTTACCTCTGGGTGATCTGCGATCACTCCCTCTGCTGCTACTTCCTGTTAGAACACTATAAATGTTGTAGCAGGCCCTCACCTGCAGGTTGCATTGTTCGCCTGTATTATTGTTAGATTGTTGTTTCTCGAGTTTCTTTAGTCTTAGATTCCTTGGTTTTGACCCTGCCTGTCTTCTGTTGTTCTGATTGTTTGCTGCCTGACCTGACCTTTGCCTGTTTTTGGATTTTGTTATTGCCTTGCCTCTGATACTCCTGTTTGCCCTGATTGACGCCTGCCTGCTTTGACCATGCTTTCGTTTAATAAAAGCCTGCAATTGGATCCTGTTGGGAAAATCTTCGTTGTTTCCTCCCCAGGTTCAGGTCTGTCAATGATGAGATTTACTTTTAAATTTACTATCTTAATTAGTTTAATAAAGTCAGAATAATTGAGACTGAGCTCAGGATACAGAACAACAGCATTAAAGGCATGCAGGGCAGTCCTGTATGATCACACTACATTTCACACAATATTTATATCCTTGCGTCTTCCTCCCACTCAGTGTGTCCTTCACAGAACCAGGTGCAGTTGTTTCTTCTCGACCAGTAGATGGGCTCAGCAGTCTCCACATCTTGTTTCTGTAGATAAGACATTTTGCACAGCACATACACATAATATCAAGTAGAAAAACTCAGAGCCTTTATGAGGCCTGGGCACAGTGCTTCTATTGAGTAAAACCTGTAAAACATAAATCCTTTAAAGCGTAAATCCCACAATTCCTCTCTTGATCTCTTTGAAAGAGATCACAACCTTTGCTCCACTTCTTCCTCACAGTGAATCACCTGGCATAGGTCAAATTCCCACAGGCCATTTTTTCCTTTTCCCTTACCAGAGTTAGTTTTGCTCCTCCCCACCCCTATGACATTTCTTTTGTGTCTGCCTTGAGTCACTCCTCTCTTGTTCCATTCCACAGTATCAACGTTATTATTATTACAACAATTCCCACCCCCAACATATGACCACCTTGTTAATATTATCCCTCATGATTTAGCCCCAGAATTATTATCTGAACGTCACTGTTGCAAAATACCTTCTCTAAAATCTGCCTTACCTTGTTAAATTCCAATTGGTCGAGTCCACAACCTATTTTTGGGGCAGCTAATACCGGCACTTGGTCTTCCTGACACTTTTGTTTTAGTGCTTTTAGACTCTTTTCTAAGTTTTCATAGGTGGGCAGGTCCCTGCTCCACCACTTAGTTACCAAATGGTATATAACTTTTTCCCCCGTGTATTGTCTTCACACAGTCTCCTGGCTCCGATATGGTTTTGTTCAATTGTTCCACACCGTATTTTTCTCTGATTTGTTTTGCTACTCCGGCCCCTAACCCGTAGTCTGCTCCAATACAATGTGTGATTGGAATGTGTTCTGGGATTTCTAGTAAATCCCCTTGCCTTAATAATACTTTTAAAATTCTTATGTTTCAGTTGTGGTAGTTGGAGGCTGATTTCCTCAGTGTCTTGTTGTTTGTCTCCCTTCTCGGGTTGGCCTGTTGCTGTTTCCCCGTCTCCCGTCTCTTCTCCTCTCTCTGACCTTCTCGAAGGTCAGCTCAGAACTGTTGTCAGAGGCCTGCTAGGGGCAGAACAGAAACAGCAAGCAGACAGGTGAAACCATGTGTTACCCTTTCCAGCCAACTGCACGCAGTGCGAGGTTCGCGCAGTTATTTTCATGGGCTCTGACCACCTGGGGCAGACCATTTTTTGTTTCATGTGTTTCAGCCTCACCCACTGCTCGTCAGGTCCTCTTTTTCGTGTCCAATTCCTGTTGCTCTATTTCAGGCCAAACTTCTGTGGGGAAAATGTGTTAATAACAGCTCTTACTTTTTGTTGGTAGGCCTTAGGTGTATCAGTGTACCCATCCCCAGGCATTGGGCCCAGGGGCCAGAAATTGGCGTCCAGTGGATAATTCAAAAGGAGTAAATCCAGTGGTTCTGTTTCTTGAACATCTCACAGACATTAAGGCTATTGGTAATGCTTCTACCCAATTCAGAGAAGTGCTTGTACAGATTTTGGCTATTTTGTTTTTAGGGTCTGGTTCAGTCGTTCAACTTTACCTTTGGCTTTGAGGATGGTAGACTGCTCCATATGAGTGCTTCAATCCTAGAGCTGACTCTACTTGGTTCAGATGCTCATTTTTAAAGTGTGTACCATTGTCTGACCTTATGACTTTGGGGAACCCATGTGTGAGGTATGTAGTGATTGATGAGGCATTTTATCACTGACATTGCATCCTCCCTGGCACATGAGTAAGCTTCTGGGCCATCCTGTGAAACTGTCCACCATGACCAGTAAGTATCTCTTTTTGTGGACAGGATTTATCAAGTCTGTGAAGTCAATCACAGTCATGTACCCAGGCCCTCTATCCGTGGGGAAGTGGCCAGGCAACGGATGTGTGGTGGGCTTGACATTATATTCACTGCAGGTCTGACATTCAGCAATAGTGTTACTGATCATGTGTGGTAGAAATGGATGCCACCACCCCTTTATCCTTTTGGGTCATATCTTTGAATTACTATGTGCTAGTGAGACAGCGACTCTAGCTGGCAACACAGGGCTTCCCTTCTGGACCTCCACAGTCCCGAGGCTGTTTTGTTCCCCCTTTTGGTAACCAGGTAGTTTGTTCTTCTGGGGAGGATGCAGCTTGCTCTCTAATTATGAACTCTTCTGTTAAGGCTGGGTCTAAATTCAACACCTCATCTTGTGCTCTGACCATCATCTGTAATGGCACGTAGCCAGCTGCCTGCTTTGCTGCTTTGTCTGAGGCTGCATTTCCTACAGATACAAAATCTGTGCCATTAGTGTGTGCTGAGCACTTTACTATGGCCACCTCCTTTGGTAGTACTATAGCTTCTAGCAGTTGAGAGGCTTCTTCTGCATGTTTGATTGGCTTCCCTGTTGATGTCACAAATCCCACTTTGGCCCACCCACTTGCAGCTCAACTGTAGCTGCCCCTACTGAATAGGCAGAATCTGAATATATGTTCACCCTTTACCACTTCCCTTCTGCAATGCTGATGTTAATAATGCTAATAATTCAGCTCTTTGAGCTGATGGTTTAGTTGACAACTTCTGTTGGACTGTTACTGTCAGTCATCTCCCTCCCCTACACTGGACACCACTGCATACCCAGCAGAAAGAGTACCCTGATAATTTCTGAAACAACATCCATCACAAAACAAGGTCACGCCTGGTGATGACAGTGGCCTGCTACTCATACCCTCCCTCATCTTGCTGTCTTTTTCTACCCTTTCCTCACACATGTGGGGCTCTCCATCCACCACTAATTCTGCCGTATTTATGCCCTTGTGTTCATGTACAATGTTTGGTGCAGTCAATATTTTGATCAATTTGTTTTGCCTTTGTGCAGAGAATGTGAACGAGGAGGAGGTAATGAATGCTACCAGTGAGTGGTTTGATAGAATTATCAATTGGTGTCCCATTACCACATGATTGGTTTTTTCGATCATTTTAGCTACGCCAGCAGCAAATTGAGCACAAGGGGTTTGTTTCTGTTCAACCACGCCCAATGGAGCACTCACATAACTCAACACTCGTGCGTTGTTGAAATTGTTTCTGGTAGAGCACATCACTCACAGTTTTGCCCGTGGTTGTCACATCTAAATGGAAAGGTTGGCCATAGTCTGGGGTTTGTAGAGTGCAGCCTTTTTGCCATGTCGCCTTTAGGGTAATGAAGGCCTGTTCAGCCTCTGTTGTCCAATTCAATTCACCCTTACTGTTTTTCATTCCAATTTCCTTCACTAAAGCTCTCAGAAAGCTGTTATTTCAGTGTAATTCACAATATACTGTCTGCTGTAACCTATTAGGCCCAGAAAAGACAACATATCTTTCCACATTTTTGGGTTTTGGGTGGTTTAGTATGGCTTGTTTGGTGTCATTTGTCATAGAGGTTCCCTGCCGACCCACTAATCGTCCTAGAAAAGTGACCTCTGGCCTGCAGACTTGCAACTTTGTTTGCTTGCCTTCAACCCTACCTCAGCCAGAAGTGACAGCTCCTCTCTGTGTCTGTCAGACAGGTGGCAGCAGATGTAGATGCAATGAGCAAATCATCCACATATTGAACCACAATTGTGTTGGTATCGACTGTCAGATTGTCCAGCAGCTTTCTTAGCTCTTGGTTGAAAATGCCAGGGCTCAAAATGAAGCCTTGTGGTAATCTGGTGTAAGTGTACTTCCGGCCGTTGTATGTGAAGGCAAACACGTCCCTACTCTGCTCTGCTAAAGGTATACAGAAAAATGCATTTGCCAGTTCTATACAGGAGAAGTGGGTGTGTTCTGGGGTCAATCTGGTTAAAATGGTGTAAGGATTTGGAGTGGGCAGTGGTGTAGTCAGAACCCTCTCATTTATTTTTCTCAGGTCATGGACCGTTCTATATTTCCCCTGTGGAGTGTTTAATGACAGGCAGTATTGGGGTGTTCCACTCAGAGGTGGTCTCACACAGCACTCCCTTGTTCAATAGACTCTGAATGGTGGGGAGCAATACCAGTCATGGCCTCACAATTATTTCTATACTGTTTCTCCTTTACCACTGTTGTTTTGTCTATTTCAAAAGACACTGGCTGAATATCACAATAACCCACATCCTCACTTCCTGTTGACCATAACTTTTCTGGCAGGTTGGCTAGCATCTTTTAGTCTTTTTACCATGGGGCCTAAGGCCTTGGCTCCATGGTGTTTACTGATCATTAAGGAGATGTGTGGTACAGAGACAGTTTTCATTTCAAACCAGTCATATTGTTCCTCACTTAACCTTACTTCCACAGCTACCCCTTCCTTTCCAATGTCGATGACTGAGCCTTTCAGGTTGGTATGTTTTTGATCTACATATTGGCTAAACTCTGCTTGCATAAACCTCATCATTGCTTTTGTCATAGTATAGAGTACAGTGTAATGGGTCAGAAACTGGCAGGAAGTGTCTCAACAGGTCTGGTCTCTGGTTTATCAGCTGCCTAAAGTTGGTTTGTTCTGGATGCAGCACTCTGACCCAATAAATGTCCACCCCACTCTTCCTGCTGTAGTTAATACCCATTGACCAGCTGCAGGTACTAGACCACCCTTAATGGAGCAGTTTTGTGTTTTTCCATTTGGAAAAGTTAAAATGATGCCCTCTGGGCTACACAGAATTTTACCCCAATTTTACTAACAGGTCTCGTCCGAGGAGAGCAGAGGGCACACTGGCAGAGCATAGGAAAGGGTGCATGACCTTTTGACCTGCTACTTCACAGACAGAGGTTTGTATATTGGCCAGGCTACAATTTCCCAGAGAACCCTTTGATTTCCTGTACTTCACAAGAGAGTACGTCCTTTCTCAACCATTCCAGCCTGATGGTAGAGAAGGAGGTAGAATGATGGTAGAACAAGCCTGTACTTGGCTGTCTGTTGACCAGTACAGTTAGGTAGGGCTCAGCCTCAGCCCCCTTATTGGTTCTCTGTGGGTCTTGTCAATAATCCGCCTGGTCTGCCTGGCCCCAGACTGGGCTTTGTCTGGGCACCTGTTGGTTGGTAGACCACAGGACATTTGTGGGGACACCTCTTCCTCTTCCCCAGAGGCCCTCCTCTAACAGGAGCCCGTCCCTCGTGCAGGAGGTTGTCCCCTCTATTCAGTGGGCAGTCTCTTTCCAGTGATCACCTGCTCCGCACAGATAACACCCCTGCTCTCCCCTGGTCTCCGTGCATTCTCTATAATTTTGGTTTTGCCCCCATGTCCAGAAGGTGGCCAGTCTGGCAGTGGGTCATATGGATAGTCACGTGGGCCCTGAGGCTGATAGTTTGCTGCCCTCAGACACTTCCTGTCCCTTCATCCCCTGATTCATTACAGGCATTTGCAGAGCCCCTCCTCTAGGCTTCTTTTTATTCTTTTCTTTTCTTTTTATCCCTTTCTTGTTTTTCCATGGCTTTGTCTACATAGTAAATGAAATACCTGGCCCATGTCTCTCCACTACCCTTCACACATTTCTGGACTGTTTTCTACTTGTTGTTTTGCTTTTTCGGGAACTCCCTTCACTACTGCCTGCCTGTAAAACTCTTTACAGATGTCACTGCAATCTGGGTGCTGCCTGTCCTTTCTTCCCATTCAGCTTCTGTCCTATGCAGATATGCTGATGCAGATTCTTCTGCTCCTATCTTAAATTTGATAGATTGATAAGTCATTTTTGGTGTTGGATAGAGGTTTGTAAGAGCCCTGCTTATTTGGGTAATTACTTTGGACAGTGGTTTCTCATTGGCCATGTCTTCTACTCTAGCTTCATCCTCTGGAGTAGTCATCTGGGTTCTGGTAAGCAGATGTCCCATTAGGGCCCCAAAGTCCCCAATTACTAGTTCATTACCATGGGTTAATGTGGTGAGTTTATTTAACCATCTCATTCCTCCCTTAGTTAGGATCTGGCAATTTCTGCAGTACTGCATTCATGTCTGCATTTCCCCATGGTCTATACTCTGGATTCTGGGTGTCCTCCTATCCTGTACAGTGGATACTGGGTTGGGTATGTTGTTCTAACCCCATGTCTTTCTTTAAATTTAAAGGCTTGTAATAAGGTGGTTCCTGAGGCACCTCCTTCTCCTCCTTTGTGGGGGCTGGTAGCTGTACCAGCCCTGGGTGGGGCCTGTGCCGCCTGTTTAGAACCCCAGTCTATGTCCCAGCTCATATCCAGTGATTTGTTATTGCACTATCCTTTTTCTTCACTTCTGACCTTTTAGCTAGGGGCTTTTTAGCCCTTTCATTGAATCTTCTCCCTACATTTCTTCTCTGATTTCCTTTCCCTTCTTTCTGAGTTCTGGTCTCTCAGCATTCTGACATTTTCTCCTCATGTATAGTTTTCTTCTCCATACATGACTACCTACTCTGCTTACATGCCGCCTCCCTCCTTATGCACACCTGCTCCTGCCCACCTCTACTTCCTGAGTTCTCACAGAGTATGTCTCTATCCTCAGCCTGTGCCAACACTT